>NC_133456.1:112857788-113077788 GCF_048565385.1 Saimiri boliviensis | reverse complement strand
GTGGACTGGGACCAGCAAGAACAGGGCTCCCCTCCTGATGGTGACCAGCAAACAGTGTCACCACCCTGTCCATGTGAATCGCCCACCCAGGGGCCCAGATCACAGGCTCCAAATAGCTGATGCAATAGGACCAGGCTTGGAAAACTACTTTGTCTAGCACTGCCTTGCTGAGGCCGAGGGGGCTTATAGCCTGGCAGCCACACCACCCCCTTGGTAGGCATTAAACACGCTACGTATGATGCAGCAATCGATGTGCTGGGTGGGCCTGTCCGGTTTATAAGAAAAAAAAAAAAATCTTCCTTTTGGAAAACAAAAAAGCAACCAGTCCTAGTTTGTTGTTTCCTTACATTTTAAACTTTTTGCAGAAGGAGAGAGTGAAGTGAAAGAGAAAGGTAACTAGAACTGTAACACGTGGCAGGGACTCTGGGAACTAAGAAGACCCATTTGGTTACTGAGGGGAAAAGTCTTGGCTAAATCTGTGCTGTGAATTTGAAATGGATTCTCTGTATAAAAGATGTGGAACGAAATGTCTGAGAGATCCCATCTGATGTCTTTGTCCTAACCAACTCACATGGACAGACCTAGCTCCTGAGGACACTGGCTGGCGGAGGGGACATCACCACACCAGGGAAAAGAAACTTTCCTTTCCTCCTTTATATCACGTTAGCAGAATGGTGATTGCCAGTCACCTGAGTTTAGCTGTGTCATTTCTAATCTTTCCATTTGGGGTCTTCTCATTTTGTAATATATCTTAATCTTGAAAAAAATTTTTCAGGTTATTTATTTATTTTTTTTCCCTGAAACCATTCTGGCTCACAGGCCATGACCCTGGTGAGGACTCACGTCTACATTAATTCCAAAGACAACAATGGTCATTTTGGTCTCTCTCTGTCTTGTTTTCTCTCTCTCTCTCTCTCTCTCTCTCTTTCCTTTTTAGCTGTTTCTGATTCTCCTAAATTCTCTTGGCCAACCTGACTTTGGCAAAGTCTGGAGCTGAACAGGGAGGAGACAGGGACTTTTGCTTGGGGCAGTTCTGGCATCGAACTCATCCTACTCAGGAGTACCTGGGAACTGGGGAGGAAGCATTTCCTGGTTGGATTTTTTGAGTCATAGAGAACTTCTCAGGGTGACCCCAGCACCTTGAGTCCTTTTCACCTTTTGGGAATAAGTTGCTGTGATTCCGAGGAACCTGATACACTCATTTCCCTGCCTCTCTTGCTGTGGTCCTGGTGCAGTGAATGAAACTAGAGTCTTACAACGATCCTTACTCTCCCTTAGGTCCTGGGACTGTGGTCTATGTACATTTATCAGCAATTAAATCCAAGTTTGTTTTCACTTTGGGGAATTTGCCTGTTGACTGGAATAGAGAGAGGGATTCATGATTAAAATCTGGAAGAGTTTGGGCTTTAGAGTTTATTAGCTATCCAGTCATCAGCACTGCCTATGAAGTTATTTTGGGGCTATAATTTATGGATTTCAAAGAACCTTCCTGTTACTTGATTACATTTGAGCCTCAGATAGTCCCATGATGTAGACAGGGCAGAAATTATTTTTATTTCAGTTTTACTTGAAGGAATTATGACTCAGAAAAGCCAGTCACTTGCACAAGATAATGTGGCTAAGAAAGTGGAAGAGTCGGGGCCCATTTCAGAGTCAGGAGGCTTCCTGAGGGGTCGGCAGTGTAAGGACTAAGAGGAGAACCCGGGGAAAGGGAATGCTGTCTTCTTTTAGAGTACAGCAAAATTGTAATGAATTGTGTGTATTTGTATATTCCATCCCTATTTCCATGGAAGTATAGGAATTACGGGAGATTAACTAGCTATACATTTTTTTGAATAGTTAGTTGGGATGAGATACAATCTCACTTGTGTCTGATCTACTATATATGTATATATATATATATATGTATATTTCTGAAGAATATGAATTTCTCAAATCAAAGAAAAGCCGAGGAGTCCTGTCCATGACTCAGTTCTACCTCCTCAATCTCAATGAGCTTGGTCTTCATGGCTGGGCTCTGGTGAGTGGGGGACAGAAACTTCCTCATCCTCAAGAGTGGTTTTTCTGTCTTCCCTGATTTACCAGGAATTCGTAAAAGGAGGCGATTGATGTGTATTGAACAATAAGAGATAATAATCTATTAACGTTGTCATTGCTTGCATCGTTGTGTTTTGCTCTGCCCTTCCAGACATCTCTACATGGGTGTAAGCTCTTTCTTCTTATCTAGGTGTTTAGATAACTGCTAGCTTGGTATCAGCATCTCTGGTGTTGTGACTGGTTATCTGGAGTTGTGTGGCTATTGCTGTAACTAGATATTATATTTAGATACCTGGCTATGTATAGCTAGATATCAGTGTTCAGAGCTGTGTATCAGGACATTATCTTGGTGAGGATTTGATGTGGGAGTAGATTTCTGTCATCTCTGTAGGCTGCATCTTTATCTTGATAATAACTCCTCCAGCAGTGACCTTTCTGGGTTCTTCTGCCATCAGCCATGTTGCCTTCCTGGGTATGGAGGAAATAAGGTCTCGGTTCCAGTGTGGGGCTTTGTCTCCTTCTCCAGGTGACCTCTCCCAGCTCAGCTTTGGGAAGCTGGGTGTTAGCTGCTATTAGCAGCTTGGCCGTTTGAATTCTCCCTTTCTTAGCTGTGATTTTCTGGCTTTGGGAACAGGCAGGTAAAACCCAGAGCCAAGGGTTCTCCACCCTTGAGAACTGTGGTGGAAGGCGATGCTTTCAACCTGGGAAGTCAGGAACAGCCAGGACCCTGACATTCACAACTTGAGTCTGTTCGCCACCTTCCCCTGGGAACATGGCCAGATGTGCAGTTCGCTCTTCCGGGCAGACGTCGGCTGTTGGTGTTAATCTGCTTCTGCCTCTCTGTGGGGAGTAGCTTCTGTTTACTCTCTAAAGTTTCCTTTCTTGATTCTGGGCCCCCAAAGCAAATGTAGTTTTAAAAGGCAAATGAGGTTTATCAAGAAGAGAGAGATGGTAGCTCTTGATCTTAGGAGTAGGGTCTGGTCTCTGTCTCTTTAGCACATTCTTGGTCTTTCCTGTTTAAGATGAGTGCCCTTTTGTGCTCTGCACCCCATACGTGGTTATTAAATACTTGTTGATTGTTTGGTTGGCTGTTTGTCTAGTTAGAAGTGGAGAGTCAGAGCCAGGTGAAAATAGCAACTTGCAACCGTTGTAGCTAGCTGCTGTTGGAGTGATACAGGTAGGGAATCATCTTTTAGAAAGGCATAGTTTCTTAACATACAACCCTGCTACGTATAAGTTCCAGGGGAAGATTTTATGGCATCTCTCAAAGGCCAGGTAGAAGAGAGGTAACCAAGAATTACTCGGTGGAGCGGTACAGTTCTCATTTCTTCAAGGCAGACAGCCTTAAACACCTACAGGTGGATGATCTGGGCAGTGTTTCTCAAGTTCTAAAGCAGATTCATCAGAGTAGACAAAACGGTATTTCCCTCTTGAAGATTTTTCACTACCTCCATTCTTATGAAATAGTCTAAGGAAGTTCTAAAAAAGTAAGACAAGTGAATTCTATTTTCATTACCAGAGACACACAATCATCCTAGGTGGGTCTCTGATCTGGTAACTGCATGCATTTTAGTTCTTCAGTCCCTGGGAAAGAGACAGGAGAAGGTGCGAGGGAGGAAGGGGCTGGCTGAAATGGAAACAGATCCCCGATCGGGGCAGCCCATGGAACCCGTGTCGGTGTGCGAGAGCCTGTGCATTTCAGAGGCAGCAAACAAGTAAAAAAAAAAAAAAAATTGATCTTTGTTTAGATTAACAGACCCCTGACTATGAAGAAGGAAGGCATCCAGACCAGAAACCGAAAAATGTCTAGCAAATCCAAAAAGTGCAAAAAAGTGCATGACTCGCTGGAGGACTTCCCCAAGAACAGCTCGTTTAACCCGGCCGCCCTCTCCAGACACATGTCCTCCCTGAGCCACATCTCGCCCTTCAGCCACTCCAGCCACATGCTGACCACGCCCACGCCGATGCACCCGCCGTCCGGCCTGTCCTTCGGACCTCACCATCCCTCCAGTATGGTTACCGCCATGGGTTAGAGCCCTGCTCAGGGCTCACAGGGCCCCCCAGAGAGAGTCCCTGCAGCCGACTTCGACTTGCATTTTTGCAGGAGCAGTATCATGAAGCCTGAACGCGATGGATATATGTCTTTGAAGGCAGAAAGCGAAATTATGTTTGCCACTTTGCAAAGGAGCTCACTGTGGTGTCTGTGTTCCAGCCACTGAATCTGGACCCCATCTGTGAATAAGCCATTCTGACTCATATCCCCTATTTAACAGGGTCTCTAGTGCTGTGAAAAAAAAAAAAAAGCTGAACATTGCATATAACTTATATTGTAAGAAATACTGTACATTTGAGGAAGACTTTATTGCATCTGGGTAGCTGTAAGGCATGAAGGATGCCAAGAAGTTTAAGGAACATGGGGGGAAATACAGTGTGGAAATTAAGAAGAAACTAGGTCTGATATCCAAATGGACAAACTGCCAGTTTTCTTTCCGGTCACTGGCCACAGTTGTTTGATGCATTAAAAGAAAAAAAAAAAAAAAAAAAAAAGAAAAAAGAAAAAAAAAAAAGAAAAAAGTTGTAGGCGAATCACTCGTTCAAAGCTGTCGGCCTCTGCAAAGCAAATACCATTTCTGGGCAATCAGTGTTACCGTTCACCAATTGCCATGGAGGGTTTCAGAGAGCCCTTTTCTAGGCCTACATGCTTTGTGAACAAGTCCCTGTAATCGTTGTTTGTATGTATAATTCAAAGCACCAAAATAAGAAGAGATGTAGATTTATTTCATCATATTATACAGACTGAATCGTTGTACAAATTTATTTCCTGCTAGTCTTAAGAACTGCTTTCTTTCGTTTGTTTGTTTTAATACTTTCCTTCTCTCTCAATTTTTGGTTGAATAAACTAGATGACATTCAGTTGGCCTAAGGTGGTTGTGCTCGGAGGGTTTCTTGTTTCTCTTCCATTTTGCTTTTGGATGATATTTATTAAATAGCTTCTAGAGTCCACGGCATCTGTCTTGTCCCGATTCCCGCAGCCTGTGCTGACGGTAGCAGTGTATGGGCTACCGATGTGCATGTCAGCGATCCCGGCCGGACAGGCCACGTCTTGCAAGCAGCCTGGCTGCCGTCCGCCCTGTCGTGTTCTGTGTTAGTGATCACTGCCTTTAATACAGTCTGTTGGAATAATATTATAAGAATAATAATAAAGTTAAAATATTTTAAAACAACAAAATGACATCGTATCCACGTGGTGGCCGAGCTCTTCTGGAATCTGGTAGCTCTCACTGTTTTTAGAGAAAGGAGTTAAAGAAGCAGCAACCACACAGGTTAAGTGATTCACTAGGAGCTGATGCTAACCCCAGAGAGTCAACGTCTATTTTGGGGGAAATGGGGGTATGTGGAGTTCTACATGCAGCCTGGAGGAATTTATCCTGGTAACGGAGTGACATCTGGGGTCCCCTAGTGAGTGGCAGCGAGCCTTCCTGCTCTCCTCCTGCCCTCAAAGGAGGAGTGGGAAAATTTCCATGCTGAGATTCACAGGCACACACTGCAGCTGGTGGGTTCCTCGAGGTTCCCTTTGAGATGGAAACGAGCTGGCTGCTCTCGTGTTCATTTCTGCCTTGCTTTTCCACTGTTGAACCTAATAGGGCCACAGTGAAGGGATTATTGGAATGTTTTCGAAACACAATAACCATTTTGTAACTTCTGCTGTGTAGTTTTCTTTCCCTGTTGACAGCATGTGTCTCTGTTAATCGCCTCTGCTCTATCTTAGCAAATATTTTACACCTAAAGCCAGATGTTGAAATAAAGGTAGAGCATTGCTGAGATGCAAATGGAGCTCTCTCTGGCTCCTAATTAACGACTTACAACTTGAACGTTGTTTCTAATTCCTTTTGAAAACACCAAAGGAAAGAATTGCTGCTGGCCTTGGTAAACTTGGGAGGTTTTGGCCTGTATTCCCAATGTCTCGAAGTTTGCCACCGCTTTGCTTCATGAACAGATTTGAGTTAATGCCCTTTCACCTTAAGAACAGGGAGTTCAAATTCTTGACATTCTTAGGGCTGGACAAGGGGCGGGGGACACGTGGAAAATCCCACATTCAATACCTCAGCTAAGTTTTGTTTTGTTTTAGGTACATTTCATCCCATTCCTTCTTCAAAGAAATGTCATTTCATTGTTGTGGGCATTGATTGAACCTTCTAAGATGTCTCTAGCTGATGATGCAACAGCTTTAAAATATAAATATATATACGATAACAGTGATTTAGTTACTTTTTTTTTTTTTTTTTTTTTTTTTGAGATGGAGTCTGGCTCTGTCCCCCAGGCTGGAGTGCAGTGGCGTGACCTCGGCTCACTGCACCCTCTGCATCCTGGGTTCAAGCGATTCTCCTGCCTCAGCCTCTCAAGTAGCTGGGACTACCGGTGCCCGCCACCACTCCCAGCTAACTTTTGCATTTTTGGTAGAGGTGGGGTTTCACCATGTCAGCCAGTTGGTCTGGAACTCCTGACTTCAAATGATCTACCTGCCTCGGTCTCCCAAAGTGCTGGGATAACAGGAGTGAGCCACTGCGCCCGGCCAATTCACTCTCTTCTTTAAAATAGTATGTATTTTCATGGCCAGAGTGATTTTGTTATTTTTTCTTTTTTCAAAAATAAAAGACAGTAGAAGAGCAATACTAAAGAGGGTTTAATCTAGAAAAGTAGATCAAGATTGCAGATCTAAAATATTACTAAAATATTCTTGAGTAAATTGTATTCCTACTTTCCAATCTGTGTTGCTTCACTTTTGAAATTGTTGTATTAGCACATCTATAGGAGAATATTTGAGAAATATGTGGGGTTTTTGTTTTTTGTTTTTTTTTTTTTTGAGACGGAGTTTCGCTCTTGTTACCCAGGCTGGAGTGCAATGGCGCGATCTCGGCTCACTGCAACCTCCGCCTCCTGGCTTCAAGCAATTCTCCTGCCTCAGCCTCCTAAGTTGGGATTACAGGCAGGCGCCACCACACCCAGCTAATTTTTGTATTTTTAGTAGAGATGGGGTTTCACCATGTTGACCAGGATGGTCTCGATTTCTTGACCTCATGATCCGCCTGCCTTGGCCTCCCAAAGTGCTGGAATTATAGGCGTGAGCCACCGCGCCCGGCCTTTTTTTTTTTTTTTTTTTTTTTTTAAATAACAGGATTTATATTTGAGAAATGTATGGGTTTTTCTTTTTTTGGAAAATATCTGAGGATTTGGGTTATTTCTTTAAAACATTTAAAAAGCCAACATAATAGACAAAATTACACAGGAACTGAAGTTTTGCTGTTTGTAAACTCATCTACAATGCTTTTGGATTTAAGCACTTTTTCATTTATTCAACAAATACCCACGTGTCTAAGTTGACCTTTGTTTTTTTTTTTAAAAACATTTTTTTAAAAGCAGATCAGGAAATAGAGAAATCAAGACTCCAGTGATGTCATTCTTACTTTGTGACATTTACATTGTTGTTCCCCTTTAAAATGAACTGCGTAAACCGTGGTGAGTTTCTCACTGGGCCTCTGGGTTAGTCCCTAAGCAGACAGGTTGTGATGGAACTAGGGTTACCCAGAGCTTGCCTTCTGAGATTGGTGTTTGCTTTCTAAACCTTTCTAAGGTCTTAAACTTGTTTTTAAAGCGTACTCTTCATCACAAGATTTCATTTTGCTATTTCGTAAGTTTGGAAGTGTGTAGAGGAGCAGATTCTTTCCAGATGCTGCAGATGTGACTCGAGCGTGGTGAGACACCTGTTCCCCAAATTCAAACCCGCACTGGGGAGATGTAAAGGCATTATTACTCCATTTTCTCTTGTTCCATTCTCCTGTCCACATCCTCAACCCCCAATCCATCCCTAGAGCCTAGAGCCAAGAGCCATTTTTGTGGTCCTGCCTGGACAGAGGACATTGCTGAGTCCTCTGCAACTTCCAAGCTAAGGAAAGATTAAAAGACCAAAAGAAAACATTTCGACAATGGCCTATAATTTTATCCATAGAACAAAAATGCTACCCATCATCTCAATCAGCAGAGCAACACGCCAATACCCTTTGCCTGTCAAAATCAAGCAGACTTCTGGAAAACGTCTTTATTTTTTTTTTGTACCATCTAGCTCAAGCAGATTTGGATTAGACTTGTCCTACCCCTTGCAAAGAGCCCAGGAAGGGGAAAACCCTGGAATTCTGAGACACTCATTGATCATTTGAACGTTCTGTGAACTGCTGTCCTGGGAGTCTGGAGGGCTTCGTTCTTGGCTGTGCTGCCAAGTCACAGAACGATGTGAGGCTGCCTGATTTCTCTGGGAGCAGCCTTCTTATCTGTTTAATTAGATGAGATACTCTCTAAGACTCACTGGAGATTTTCTTTTAAGAACAACTTTTCTGAGGAAAAGAGTCTTTGCATCCCCAGCCACATTGTGTGTGTGTGTGTGTGTGTGTGTGTGTGCGTGTGAGTGAGATGGAGTCTCACTCTGTCGCCCAGGCTGGAGTGCAACGGCACAATCTTGGCTCACTGCAACCTCCGCCTCCTGGGTTCAAGCAATTCTTGTGCCTCAGCTTCCAGAGTAGCTGGGACTACTGGCATCCACTGCCATGCCTGGCTAGTTTTTGTATCTTTAGTAGAGATGAAGTTTCACCACATTGGCCAGGCTGGTCTCAAACCCCTGGTCTCAAGTGGTTTGAGTGATCCACTCATTTCGGCCTCCCAAAGTGCTGGGATTACAGATATGAGCCACCACGACTGGCCCATAATTTTGACCAGGGTATTTGAAAAACTTGAAGGGAGAGTAGCCCATTTAAGATTCCAGAAGGGGGCTGGGTGTGGTGGCTCACGCCTAATCCTAACACTTTGGGAGGCTGAGGCAGGTGGATCACCTGAGGTCAGGGGTTTGAGACCAACCTGGGCAACATGGGGAAATCCTGTTTCTACTAAAAATACAAAAACTAGCCAGGGGTGATGGGACATGCTTGTAATCCCAGCTACTCAGGAGGCTGAGGCAGGAGAATCGCTTGAAGGCAGGAGGTGGAAATTGCAGTGAGCAAGATCCTGCCACAGCACTCCAGCCTGGTCAACAGAGTGAGACTCTGTCCCCCCACCCCACCCCCCAAAAAAAAGATTCCAGATGGGCTGGGGGGAGTTCCATTTCTATCCATCCTTAGTGCTATCTCATGAACTGCAAATTAACTTGTATTTGATGACTGTCAACCCGGGAGAGGAGTCAGTGCCTCAGTCTTCGGAGTCTCTGCTCTCTCTGAAGAGTGTCCAGGCTCCTCTCGAGCTGTAAATACACAGGACTTGCTTGTCCTGCTGAGTCTGGCAGCCTGGTTCATATTTCTCTCATCCATTGTGTAAAGAAATTCTGCCTGAATTGCTTACAGGCTATTCTAGGGCTATAGCCAGAGTCCAGTCTTTTTTTGTTGTTGTTGTTTTTCCTTGTTCTGTCTTTCTTTCTCTTTGGAGAAGGGGATCAATGGAGGAAGTGGATCAGTGTTCAGAAACACAGTTCCTTTTAGGGTGCTCTGTTCGGATCCTGGTGTCCCCGAGTCACTTCCTGACACGCCCTTGGGCTCCGGTGCAGGGGACCCTGGTCCATTAGCTACATTGTCTGTGGCGCATTTCTACAATCCCTTGTCATGTCTGTGTGCAGCTCGGCAGGCTGCACATTGGAGCGGGGATTTAGAGAGTGGGCCCTCGCCCCTCGCCCCTCCCCACCCCCACAGGTCTCAAGCTAAACAAAAGCCATGTGGTAGAAAGCACTCATTTCATTTCTGCCTTTGGTGGCAGGGCTGGGTCCCCAGCAAGAGCCCAAAAGATGTGTCCACACCTGGAGGAGTCTTTGTGTTTGGGCCTCGCATTGTGCGACTCTGGGATGTTGTGTTGGGGAACTGAGGCTCCCAGGACCAGGTCCTCATTCAGAGAACAGGTCTGAAGGGGGCCCTGCTGCAGAGATTCGCTCTGTACAGAGTGGTCTGCCAAGAAACCAGCCAGTCTGGTTTTGTTTTTGTTCTGAGCAGGTTGGGGGTGGGGTGCCTGTGAGCATAAGAAACTTCCAGAAAATTAAACGTTTGTTTTCTTTTTTTAAAAAAAATTATAAAATTAGTTACTAATTTATCGATCAAACTTGTAAAATACCAGACTGTTTTTTAAAAGAAGCGGAAGGGCCAGGTGTGGTGGCTCTCACCTGTAATCCCAGCACTTTGGGAGGCCAAGGTGGGAGGATCACCTGAGGTTGGGAGTTCCTGACCATCCTGGCCAACATAGTGAAACTCTGTCTCTACTAAAAATATAAAAATTAGCCAGGTGTGATAGCACACACCTGCAGTCCCAGCTACTTGGGAGGCTGAGGCATGAGATTCATTTGAACTTGGGTGGCGGAGCTTGCAGTGAGTTGAGATCGTGCCACTGCACTCCAGCCACGGTGACAGAGTGAGACTCTGCCTAATAAATAAATAAAATAAAATAAGTAAAGGAAGCAGAAGCCACAGTTTTTCTCCTTGCTGTTGAATTGGCCACGCACAGTGCAGTCTTCGGAAGGGTTTATCCCAAATGCTGTTTTGAACCTGATGGCCTCTAAGGGTGGGGTTGGGAGAGGTTTGGATATAGCATTTGTTGTTGTTGTTTTTAAGAGACAGGGTTTCACCATGTTGGTCAGGCTGCTCTTGAACTCCCGACCTCAGGTGATCCACCTGCCTCAGCCTCCCAAAGTGCTGGGATTACAGGCATGAGCCACCGCGCCCGGCCAGCATTTGTTTTTTGAGGGTCATTAAATATCCATCTCATGAACTGGAAGGGGTCGTTAAATAAAAACCACCTTGTAAACCTCGGCCACCCTCTCTCGCTTTACTGCTAGGGAGTCTCTGTTCCTCTTCATTGGGTCCATTAGGTCACGGTCATGCCAAGGACAGCCAGGGACTGCTTGAGCAGTGGCAACAGGTGGCTCACACTGCCCCACACCTGTCAGCAGCTTCCAAGGCAGCCTCCACCCACGGTCACAGCCAAGTCTGAGCAGACGCTGGTTGGCTTTCCCTCCATCGCCAACCTGATGATCCCGAGTCAGGAGCTCTGTGAGTTTCCCCCTCTCCAGGCAGACCATTCCCATGCCAGGCACATGAGCTGGCCTGTCTTTGATAAACTGCAGACCCAAGTGTGTGAAGCCACCCTGTTCTTCGCTTTGAACATCCCCTGTGGCAGAGTGACCTGAAGTGCCTTGACGAAAGATGGGCCTCCAGTGGCAAATTCTCAGTTTCCCAGATTGGATTAATTCTTCTGAAAACCAGAACTCCAGACTCCTAACAACTGCACAGACCATGGGGCCATCCTAGAAAGACAAGGGATGGATTTGTTCAGTGCAACCCTTGGGACTAACTCAGCCTGGGCAATGAGAGGAATCCACCTGAGAAAATGGGCTGGGACGCTGGCCTTGCAGAGTGCACAGAGGCCAACAACCCAGGCTTGTAACACATCAAACTCCCAGCACACGACAGCAGATGTTTCCATTGAGCACGCACTCAGTGCTGAACTCTTGGGAGGGACTTTCTTTCTCTTTCTTTCTTTTCTTTCTCTCTTCTTTCTTTCTTTCTTCTCTCTTTCTTTCTCTTTCTCTTTTCTCTCTCTCCCTCTCTCTCTCCTTCCTTCCCTCCCTCGCTCCCTACCTCCTTCCTTCCTTCCTTCCTTTCTACCTTCCTTCCTTCCTTCCAGCATCTCACTCTGTTGCCCAGGCTGGAGTGCAGTGGTGAGATCTCAGCTCACTGCAGCCTCCATCCTCCAGGTTCAAGTGATTCTCCTGTCTCAGCCTCCTGAGTACCTGGGATTATAGATGCCTGTCACTGTGCCTGGCTACTTTTTGCATTTTTCGTAGAAATGGGTTTCAACATCTTGGCCAGGCTAGTCTTGAGCTCTTGACCTTGTGATCCACCCACCTCGGTCTCCCAGAGTGTTGGGATTACAGGCGTGAGCGCCGGCGCCCAGCCTGGAGGGATTTTCTCACTTGACTCAGAAAAGCTCTGGAATGTGGGAAGATGATTTCCCTCATTTTATGGGTAGGAAAATCATGGTGTAGAAAGGGTAACTAATTTGCCTTCAACAGGATCTCAGCATAAGGAGGGGCACCAGGTCCCTTTTGCTTCTCCCAGAATCCTGCTAGGACCATGGTGGCAGCAGGCAAGACCCACTCACTAGGTTTGGTTGGATACCTGAATGCTGCTTCGAACATAAATAGGTCCCTCTCTCGGAGGAGAAACTGAAACCACCCATCAGAAGCAGTGGCTTCCAGCTGGGCGCTGTGGCTGATGCCTGTAATCCCAGGACTTTGGGAAGGCGAGGCGGGTGGATCACCAGAGGCTGGGAGTTCGAGACCAGCCTGACCAACACGGTGAACCCCTGCCTCTACAAAAAAAAAAAAGAACTTCAGGCCAGGCATGGCATCTCACACCTGTAATCCCAGCAGTTTGAGAGGCTGAGGTGGAAAAAGATCATCTGAGGTCCAGATTTCAAGACCAGCCTGACCAACATGGAGAAACCCCATCTCTACTAAAAATGCAAAAAAAAAAAAAAGTCAGCTGCGTGTGGTTGTGCACACCTGTAATCCCAGCTACTCTAGAGGCTGAGGCAGGAGAATCACTTGAACCCAGAAGGCAGAGGTTGCATTGAGCCGAGATCACGCCACTGAACTCCAGCCTGGGGCAATAAGAGCAAAACTCTGTCTAAAAAAAAAAAAAAAAAAAAAAAAAAAAAAAGAACGGAAGGAACTTCAGAGACTGTGATGAGTAGCAGGAAAGAGCTTTCTCTTAGCTCACAATAAATTATACCAAGTTAAGTGAGCAGCTAATCCAACTATTGGTGAAGTCAACCTCTTCCCTTAAGAGGTTTACAGTCTCTCTGGGGTAACAAGACATGCCTGAGAACAATTAAATCATGACTCTGGCTCTGGCTCTCTGGTTGAGGAAGTTGGGACACTCAATCCCAGTCTTACAACAGAAGACGGGAAGGCTGTGCCTCCTAATTGGATCGGGGGCTTGGAGCGGCCACTCGGGCTCTAGAGATGTGATTGTGGGTGGCATGAAGGGACGGAATCTGGAGCTTAATTCACTTCTCTGCTGCTCTGGCCAGCACCCCACACCATCAGTTCCATCCAAGGTGGACACAGGCCCTGCTGCACACTTTCCTCCTAGAGTCCAGAGCTGGCTCACTCCTCTGTTATCTAGCTCATCCTAGAAGGCGGGGAAGGAGGGGTGGCAACATCGCTGCCCGCTGTAGGGACGGATCACCAGCAGCTCCGATGAAGGCAGAGGTTTTAAACTACAGTCGTGTCTAAGATGCAGTTTGGGGATTAGGTGTCTCTGCTTTCCATTACCCCAGATAGAAGTGTGCTGGCAGAGTGTCTGCCCTCGGAGCCAGCTGGCTGGCCAAAGGTGAAAGGAGAGGAGGAGAAAAAGAGGCGTGTATCAATCCACTTTTTCCATCAGCACGGTTCTCTAAGGTAGACTGCCGGCCTCTCCATCACGCCCCCGGAAACCGAAGCTCTGGGATGTGCGGAGTTACCCAAGGACACGGAACGCTTGTCCCCAACGGCCTGTCCTAGATTGTGAGACTGTTGGTATATCTGCTCTCGGCACTGACAATAAAAAATAGAAAAGAAAAGCCCACAGTGTAATTCTTAAATGAGAGGGAAATGCCATATTGGCTTAGGACTGAGAAATAGGTGTCTGACATCTAGGTAGAAACATCCCAAATAAAAGTTGCTGCCTTGATTTCTCCTTTTGAAAAGTCCCATTTTTGTCAATGGATGCCCCATTCAAAGTCTTTGAATTGTGCTTTGCACAGCGGAACTTAATGCCTGTTGAAGGTGTGACCAGAAAGAGTTCCAGCTTCATCCTAGAGTCTGAACGGCAAACATGACTTTTCGCTAAAGACAGACAGCTGTAATTTAGTAAGAAGGGATGCTCACGTTGGACTGAAATTTGCAAATCAATACAATGTGTTGGCTTGCTGGGAACTTCCTTCATTTTGTTAAGGATTACATTTCTACATGGTTTGCAGACTAGATGTTAATCAGTGGCTGTTGGCCAGGGAGGCCAAACCCTACCAGCAAATAAATGCATTTAAGATGTTAGGGAGTGACCAGGGAGGAATATGTATGCAGAGGCCTGGAAAATATGAAACCAGTTAAGAACTCAAAGGTCATTTTGTTCAGGGCAAAATACTTGTGCATGGTGCTGACAGTTTGCCCTCTGGGTGTTTTCAGAGCTTAAAGGATCAAACTTGTCCACATGAAATATGAAATGTCTAATACAGGAACCCCACGTACCCTGTCAGACCAACCTTTTTGCCCTATAATTACCACGGCTCCAGCCTCGCGTCGGATCCCACCCTGTCTGTTGCTCCTGCACAGGCGTGGCCTGGCTGAACATCTAGGGGACCCTTTAAAGAAGTCTTAGGTAATTAAACAAAACAGAATACTCAACAGTCTATGCGAAGGAGGGGGAGGGTCGTCCTTCTCCGTATCTGAGATGGGCTCCCAGTGACAATGCCACTTTGCCACAATGCAGAAATCTCACCAAGGCTTCTGATGTCACTGTCAAAGTGGCTGCCGTGCTTCTTTTTTTTTTCGTTTTTTTTTTTGTTTGTTTTTTTGGAGACAGTCTGGAGTGCAGTGGTGTGATCATGGCTCACTGCAGCCTTCCAGACTGAAGCGATCCTCTCCCGTCAGCCTCCTGAGTAGCTGGAACACAGGTGCACACACTACGCCTGGCTAATCTTTAAGTTCATTTTATAGAGACAAGGTCTTGCTATGCTGCCCAGCCTGGCCTCAAGCTGCTGGGCTTAAGTGATCTTCCCTCCTTGGCCTTGCAAGGTGCTGGGATTACAGGTGTGAGTCACTGCACCTGGCTGATCGTCCTCTTTTACCAAATTGCTTATTTTCCTGCAGGTGGACAGGACAGAGCAGTCACTTATGTTGTAGAATGGTGACCTTAAGAACCATGAGTTTTGGGCCGGGCATGGTGGCTCATGCCCATAATCCTAGCACTTTGGGAGGCCCATGCAGGCAGATCATGAGGTCAAGAGATCGCGACCATCCTGGCCAACATGGTGAAACCCTGTCTCTACTAAAAATACAATAATTAGCTGGGCGTGGTGGTGCGCACCTGTAGTCCCAGCTACTCAGGAGGCCGAGGCAGGAGAATCACTTGAACTGGAAGGCAGAGGTTGCAGTGAGCTGAGATCGCGCCACTGCACTGCAGCCTGGCGACACACTGAGACTGTCAAGAAACAAACAAAACTAAACAAAAACAAACAAAAAAACCCACGAGTTTTTCCAAGAGACGGATTGGATCGTGAAGAGGTGATGACTCAAGAAGATGAGGTTAGATTTACTTCCATCTTCCACTCTCTGGCCCCCAGGTAGTGACAAATTTTGGTGTTTGTCACAGTGGTGCTGGGCCCCTGGTACTTTTCCTTATTCAGCTGCAGAACCCTGATGTAAATAGGACCCATAGCCTGGGCCCACATCAACTGATCCTTCCCCCTCAGAATAAACCTGAGCTGTGTTGGGAGTCCTGCTCCACGCTTAAGTCTGAGCTGATACATTCTTTTGAGCTAAGGTATTGATGACTCTTAATGGCTTAATGTTATCCTTCTTTGTTGAGCTTTGCATGTAAAAGACGCCTTTAATGCCTTCAAACGTGTACCGAGCAGGCAAATCCTGTGGGAATTTTGGGCACCAGGGGAGATACAATATTTTTGGGCAGAGATGGCTTTCAACACCTAGCACAGTGTAGTCTGTCGAAGCATAGGTGTTAGCTGATGTGCAGGTTGACCACCAGGTCTGGAAACATAGAAGTGGTTTGATCATGGAAGGAAATTAATATCACTAAAGCATTTCTGTCTCCCCTGATGTTTCTAGACTTATCAGCCACCCTGAATTCTGAGCATTTACCGTGTGATTTCATAAGTGCTCTCACTTAATCCTCCCAACAATCCAATGATGTAAGTATTATTATTTATCACCCCTGTTTTACATATGAGGACAAAGGCTTAGAGAAGCTCGACTGAGTAATTAACTCATCGCTGGTCTGCAGCTCCGACCACAGAGCTGTGTTGCTAGTTTTACTTACTTTCTTTCTTTTCTTTTCTTTTTTTTTTTTTTTTGAGACAGAGTCTCCCTGTGTTGCCCAGGCTGGAGTGCAGTGACACGATCTCGGATCACTGCAACCTCTGCCTCCCGGGTTCAAGTGATTTTCCTGCCTCAGCCTTCCGAGTAGCTGGGATTACAGGTGCCCACCACCACACCCAGCTAATTTTTTTTTTGTATTTTTAGTAGAGATGGAGTTTTGCTATGGTGGCCAGGCTGATCTCAAATTCCTGGCCTCAAGTGATCCTTCCAGTTCAGCCTTAAAGTACTGGGATTACAGACACTGCACTCAGCCACTACCTTTCCTTTCTTTCGAGAGAGGCCATCCCTCCTCAACCCCAAATAGAAACTGAAAAAAGAGCCCAAGGCTCTATGTCCCCAGGCTTCTGAATTTCTGTTCTCAGAATATTTTTCATTGATCCTTTCTGTTGAGTGGTGGTTGCCTTGCAATCTTGCAAAGCAGCCTGACCATCAAACCCTTCATCCCAAGAGGTTATTTGCCCAACACTGCAAGTAAATCGGCAGTGGGGTGAAAAGTCACAGCCGTTAAGTGCTCAGGCCTGGGTGTTCTCCTGAGTAGCTGGGGCCACAGATGTGCACCACCATGCCCAACTGATTTTATTTTGTAGACGCAAGGTCTTGCTATGTTGCCCAGGCTGGTCTCTAACTCCTGGGCCTAAGCTAAGTGATCTTCCTGCCTTGGCTTCCCAAAGTGCTGGAATTACAGGTGTGAGCCACCACACCCATCTCATCTTCTCCCTTTACAAAGTTGGCTATTTTCCTATAGTCACTTATGTTGCAGGATGATGGCCTTAAGAACCATGAGTTATGCCAAGAGATGGATTGTGAAGAGGTGAGAACTTGGGAACGTTCTTGGCAGAAGTAGGTTAAGTTTAGATTTGATCTCTTGTTGGTCATTAATAGTCATGAGGAGTCTAGCATATCTCCAATTTGTGTATCTTTTTTTTTTTTTTTTTTTTTTTTTTTTTTGGGACGGAAGTCTCACTCTGTTGACCAGGCTGGAGTGCTGTGGCAGGATCTTGCTCACTGCAATTTCCACCTCCTGCCTTCAAGCGATTCTCCTGCCTCAGCCTCCCGAGTAGCTGGGAGTACAGGCACCTACCACTATGTCTGGCTAATTTTGTATTTTTAGAAGAGATGGGGTTTCACCAAGTTGGCAGGCTGATCTCGAACTCCTGACTTTGTGATCCGCCCACTTCGGCCTCCCAAAGTGCTGGGATTACAGGTGTGAGCCACTGCACCTGGCCATATCTCCAATTTGGAAGCTCTGGGTTTAAAAAAAAGGCCGGGCCCAGTGGCCCAAGCCTGTAATCCCAGCACTTTGGGAGGCCGAGGCGGGTGGATCATGAGATCAAGAGATCGAGACCATCCTGGTCAACATAGTGAAACCCTTCTCTACTAAAAATACAAAACATTAGCTGGGCATGGTGGCACGTGTGTGTAATCCCAGCCATTCAGGAGGCTGAGAGGGGAGAACTGCCTGAACCCAGGAGGCGGAGGTTGTGGTGAACCGAGATCGCGTCATTGCACTCCAGCCTGGGTAACAAGAGTGAAACTCCATCTGAAATAAATAAATAAATAAATAAATAAATAAATAAATCCCCTCCCATAGCCAGGTGCAGTAGCTTATGCCTATAATTCCAGCACTTTGCAATTACAGGCTGAGGCCAGAGGATTACTTAAACCCAAGGGTTCAAGACCAGCCTGGGCAACATAGAGAGAAACCATTGCCACAAAACATCTAAAAATTATATGACAGTGGTGGTACATGCATGGAGTTCCAGCTGCTGGGGAGGCTGAGGCAGGAGAATCACTTGAGCCCAGGACTTTGAGGCTGCAGTGAGCCATGATGGTGCCACTGTACTCCAGCCCAGGAGACAGAGCAACACCCTGTCTTAGAAAAAAAAAAATTAAATTAAAAATTTTTAAAAATCCCCTTCGAAGGCTGAAGGAGGATGTGGTTTCCTATTGGACAGACGGCAGGGAGTGGCCATTTCCTTTCAGACTGCCTGCCTGCCCACACACTTGAGCACATAACGGATCTCAGGGCCCACGTGGAGGCTTGCCACCCTGAATGATGTCTAGGCTGGTAAAACTCAAACCAAACTCATCACAAAACACTCCGTCCCACAAAAGAACCTTCTTTTTACGATGGAGAAATTAACAGCGTTGAGCAGTAGAGGGTAGGGAGACTGCCGTAAGATGTAATTGTAACCGTAATAATATGAATAGAGGTACACGCTGCATGCCTCTTGCCTTGCACCCCAGATCTGAGAGTGGCTGACCAGCTAATTAATGTTAGCAGGGCGATTGGCCCTGTTAGAACTGTGCATGGATCCAGAAAAATAAGCAGCGATGTTCTGTTTGTCTGTTTTCCACTTGGAGCCCCATCCTGCTTTCTCTGTCTGGGGAAGTTGGAAGTGGTGGGCTCAGCCTGGCTCACTCCTTTTTTGGAGGTCGAACAGAATTAATATGAAGACAGAGTTCTTTTGAAAATTTAAATCTGAATTTTTGGCTGGGCATGGTGGCTCATGCTGGTAATCCCAGCACTTTGGGAGGCTGAGGCAGGCGGATCACTTGAGGTCAGGAGTTTGAGACAAGCCTGGTCAACAGATGGTGAAGTCCCATCTCTATGAAAAATAGAAAAATCAGCCAGGCATGGTAGTGGGCACCTGTAATCCCAGCTATTTGGGAGGCTGAGGCAGGAAAATCACTCGAACCCAGGGAGCAGAGGTTGCAGTGAGCCGTGGTTGTGCCACTGCACTCCAGCCTGGGTGACAGTGAGAGACTCTATTTTGAAATAAATAAATAGCCAGGCATGGTGGCTTACGCCTGTAATCCAAGCACTTTGGAGGCCAAGGCGGGCGGATCGCCTGAGGTTGGGTGTTCAAGACCAGCCTGACCAACATGGTGAAACTCTGTCTTTATTTAAAAAAAATATATATTTTATTTATTTATTTATTTATTTTTATAGGTGAGATCTTGCTCTGGCACCCAGGCAGGAGTGGAGTGATCCTAGCTCACTGCATCATTGAACTCCTGGGCTCATGGGATCCTCCTGCCTCAGCCTCCTAAGAAGCTGGGACTACAGACATGTGCCACCATGCTTAGGTAGTTAAAAAATTTTTTTTGTAGAGATGGGGTCTGGCTATGATGCTCGAGCTGATCTTGAACTCCTGGGCTCATGCGATCTTTCCACCTCAGCCTTCCAAAATGCCGGGATTACAGGCATGAGCCACTGCGCCCGGCCCATCATTATATTTCTTAGGGGTTGTGAAGGAGACTTATGAACTGTCTGTGATATCCAAGGTTGGGCTGGGTAGAGTCACTGTCATGAATGACCCTGGCACCTTGCACACCTTGTGAAACCAAACATTCCTGTGTGGCATAAAACAGGTGGCCCCACGCTGGCATTACTATGCACGACACACTCCAAGGGATGGCAGAAAAACTGAAGCATTTACAGCAAATCAGAACTAAATGAAGATCTAAACAACTTGCCTTCTGAGAGGTGGCTACTGGACTTTATTCAGGCATTTACTGGACAGTTAAAGAATCAGTCATATGAAGGCAATCAACGGGAATGTGAATGCTGCTACCCACCAGAGACTGGCCAATAAAGTCAAATTTCTAATTTAATTTAATTTTAAGTTTCGGGACATGTCAGGAGGTGCAGGTTTGTTCCGTAGGTAATAGTGTGCCATTGTGGTTCGCTGCACCTTTCAACCCGTTCCCTAGGTATTAAGCCCTGCATGCGTTAGCTACCTATCCTGATGTTCTCCTGACCCCACCCTGCGACAGGCCCCATTGTGTGTTGTTCCCCTCCCTGCGTCCATGTGTCCTCTCACTTATCGGAGCAATAAAGTCAAATTTCTTTTTTTTTTTTTTTTCAAACATGGGGTTTCACCATGTTGGTCAGGCTGGTCTTGAACACCTGACTTTAGGTGATCTGTCAGCCTCAGCCTCCCAAAGTGCTGGGATTACAGGTGTGAGCCACTGCACCCGGCAATAAAGTCAAATTTCTAAGTGTCTGAAATTCCTTTTAATTTTTTAAAAAAATTATTTATTTATTTTTGAGATGGAGTCTTGCTCTGTCACCCAGGCTGGAGGGCAGCGGCACGATCTTGGCTCACTGCAACCTCTGCCTCCTGGTTTCAAGTGATTCTCCTGCCTCAGCCTCCTGAATAGCTGGGGTTACAGGCGCATGCTACACACTTGGCTAATTTTTGTATTTTTAGGAGAGATGGGGTTTTGCCATGTTGGCCAGGCTGGTCTACAACTCCTGACCTCAGGTGATCCGCTCACCTCGGTCTCCCAAACTGCTAGAATTACAGGCGTGAGCCACCGCACCCTGCTCCTTTAAAAAATATTTTTTAAAAAATCCCTAGAGTTGGAAGGATGAGTAGAGCAATGCTAGGTACAATTCAGGTTTGTGTGTGTGTGTGTGTGTGTGTGTGTGTGTGTGTGTGTGTTTGTGTGTGTTTTATAGCACCTGTCACTGCTATAAAAAGGCAAGAAGGAAAATCATCCGTATGAAGAGTAATGGATGCCCACCAAGGGCTGGGATTTGATCCTTCAAGTTTTCTTTTCTTCCTCTTGGAATCACTGGGTTTATGAAAGAAAGTGATGAAAAATATGCAGAGCGTGAGAGATTTGCCATCTTTGTCCTAACTTTGAGCTGTTACACAATACCAGACCAGGGGCTTGCTTCCTTCACGCTACAGTTTTCTCCTTTCAAGACAGTGGAATACGATGATAATTATAGCTTGTAGGTCCTTTGGCGAAGTGAGTATTGATAAGAATATGTTGTCCAAGGCGGCCTATTTTGTGACTACCCCCCCGCCACTGCCCTGGGGGTGGTTAGTCCAGCCTAGATGAGGTCAGTATTTGAAAAATGTCACAGTGCAACGTGCTATTTGACCCAATGTCTAAATGCACTTTTGGCACCCAGGGTGCAATATTGGTGGTATGCACATCAGCCCCACGTGGACTCAGGGGATCCTCAGAAAAGGAAAACGTTGGGTTGGGTATGGTGGCTCATGCCTATAATCCCAGCAATTTGGGAAGCTGAGATGGGAGAATTGCTTGAGGCCAGGAGTTGGAGAACAGCCTGGGAAACGCAGTGAGACCCTGTCTCCACAGAAAAATTAAAAAACTAGCCAGGCTTGGTGGTGTCTGTAGTCCCAGCTATCTGGGAGGTGGAGGAGGGAGGATCGCTTGGACCCAGGAAATTAAGGCTGTAGCGAGCTATGACTGCACCACTGTACTCCAGCCTGGATGACAGAGCAAGATCCTGCCTCTTAAAACAAAAAGTTTATAGTTTAACATGATCAAGGTATTGGCCCCCAATAACAGGATCAGGTTAAAGTCGTATGGCAGATGGTTACAAAAGTGAGTATTTATGTCTGGAGAGTGTGTGCCTGTGTCTTTCTCAATGGTTGTGTAAGTGTTTACGTGTTTGTGTGTTCACCTGGACATCCCAAATCCAAATGTAAATTCATTTAGGTTTATTCATTATCTTGAAGTGCCTGTATTTTTTTTCCGTCTTCCATCAGAGCAGATACCTGAAGCTCAACATTTGGGTGGGGAAGAGAATATTTCTTAGAATTGCCCTTTCTTTAAGTAGGAAAAAGGCAGTGAGATCCACTCTGATTTGCTGATGTTTGGATTGGAGACCAGCTTTGACAAGGTCCCAAAAAGTTCAAGGCCCTGTTATCCCTCTGTGAGGCAAGTATAGCGGAGTGCGTGGTCTGCTGTGGAGACAGGCTTCTGTTCAGTTTCATGCTGGCCTTATGCTTTTCATGGAGCACAAGGAGACTGGAAAGAGTCCTTAAGTTCTTGTCTCAGGGCCCATCAAGCCCTGACTTCTTACCTAAACCTGTCTCCTAAAGTATTCAGGCTAGAGTCGCCATCAGCCACCACGTGGGACGTAGGACTCAGATCTCTGACTCTCCTGAAATATGAACGTCTCAGAATTCTAGGGGGGCACTTTCTCTTCTGCACTTTCTGGAGATGTGTTTCCATGTGAGTAAGGCAGACTTGTGTGTATTACAACAGTGCATGCCTGACAGCATTGCATGTACAAAAATTCAATTACACCCTAAAAAGGGGAAAATTTCAATAAAAACATAAAGTGTCCACTATATCCCAGACATTATGCTACACCTTTGATGGTGACCCAGTGGTACGAAAGATGCATAAAACTTCAATACTGAAATAGAAATGATTCAGACACATGAAGACAAACAGACCTGACTGCTTCTCCTGCCTTTGTTATCGTGGCTACTGCTGATTAACTGCAGTGGCAAATTCCATATGAGTGGCTCTTCATAAAGAGAATTAGTGGCTGCATAAACTCAGATATTTTTTCTTTCCCTCCCTCCCTCCCTCCCTCCCTCCCTCCCTTTCTTCCTTCCTTCCTTTCTTCCTTCCATCTCTCCTTCCTTCTTTCCTTCCTTCCTTCCTTCCTTCCTTCATTCCTTCCTCTCTCTCTCTCTCTCTCTCTCTCTCTCTCTTCCCCTCCCTCTCCTCTCCTTCTCTCTTTCTTTCCTTGATGAAGTCTCACTCTGCCACCCAGGCTTGAGTGCAGTGGCATGATCTTGGCTCACTGCAACCTCCAACTTCCTGGTTCAAGGGATCCTCCAGCCTCACCCTCCTCACTAGCTGGGATTACAGGCATGTGCCATCATGCCCAGCTAATTCTTGTATTTCCAATATAGATGGGGTTTCACCATGTTGTCCAGGCTGGTCTCGAACTCTTGACCTCAGGTGATCCACCCACCTCAGACTCCCACTGCATCTGGCCTGGATAGTCTTAAAATTAGGCACCAAGGCTAATTGCCATTGAACTCCCCAGGCTTCCAGAGCTAAAGTGGAGTGCAGGCAGTGGGGGTCTGGTTGGGGATGGGACGGGGTGGAGGGTCACTGAGTCACATACTTTTAGACTACAGAAAGTGTATTTTCTTACCAGTAAAATGGGAGCTCCAATGAGGATTAAATGAGATAATACAAGTACAACATTTAACAGCTGGGCACAGTGGTTTATGCCTCTAATCCCAGCACTTTGGGATGCCAAGGTGGGAAGATCACAAGGTCAAGAGATCAAGACCGTCCTGGCCAACGTGATGAAACCCCGACTCTACTAGAAATACAAAAAATTAGCCAGGTGTGGTGGCACAAGCCTGTAGTCCCAGCTACTCAGGAGGCTGAGGCAGGAGAATCACTTGAACCCAAGAGGCAGAGATTGCAGTGAGCTGTGATTGCACCACTGCACTCCAGCCTGGAGACAGAGCGAGTCTTCATCACAAAAAAAAAAAAAAAATTTTAAAAAGCATTTAACATAGTGCATGGCATAGAGTAAATGTTGCACAGATAGGGACTATTATTACTAGAAGGGCCCTGCTGGGCACAGTGGCTCATGCCTGTAATCCCAGCACTTTGGGAGGCCGCAGTGGGTGGATTGCCTGAGGTCAGGAGTTCAAGACCAGCCTGGGTAACATGGTAAAACTCCGTCTCTACTAAAAATACAAGAAATAGCTGGGCATGATGGCATGTGCCTGTAATCTCAGCTACTCTGGAGGCTGAGGCAGGAGAATCGCTTGAGCCTGGGAGGTGGAGGTTGCAGTGAGCCAAGATCACGCCCACTGTCTGGGTGGCAGAGCAAGACTCTGTCCCCCCCCCAAAAAAAAATGAAAGAAAAAAAGGAAAACTGTGCTAAATGCTGCCAAGTAGACATCCTTCAAAACAGAGCTGTCTGTGACCAAGATGTTCTAGTCAAGGACTGTGTGGACCCAGTTAATGATGAAAATACTTTCCAGCTGTAGAATTAATGAGCTTCCTGAGAGCCAGCACAGTGCGAGATCCACGCTGGACTCCAGGAGGGAAGCCCAGGAGTAAAGGCACGGCCCCTCCCCTCGAGGACCTTAGAGCCCACGATGGAAGGTGACCGGTGCCATCCATAACAGTGCTACTGCCAAGTGTGAGAAGCGAGGTGCAGCCTGAAAGACAGGTGACGAGGAGGGAGGCTAAGGACTATTTTAGAGTGTCATTTTGAACGTGAATTTTAGAAGAATTTCATTAGGCTAAGTGGTGTGAAGAGTGAAGGCTTTGCATGTGGAAGAAAGGGCTTGAGCAAGTGTGGAAGCAGGAATGGAGAGGTCCCCAGCCTCACGTTGTCTGGGTACTCTAGGGAACAGAGTCTGCGTAGAAGCTGGAAAGAGAAGCTGGGGCCGGATGCTGAACAACAGGTCAAAGCGTTGGGACTTGGCCAGGCGTGGTGGCTCAAGCCTGTAATTCCAGCGTGTTGGGAGGTCGAGGCAGGTGGATCCCCTGAGCTCAGGAGTTTGAGACCAGCCTGACCAACATGGCAAAACCCCATGTCTACTAAAAATACAAAAGTCAGCTGGGTGTGGTGGCCCGTGCCTGTAATCCCAGCTACTCGGGAGGCTGAGGCAGGAGAATCGCTTGAACCTGGGAAGCGGCAGTTGCAGTGAGCTGAAATTGTGCCACTGCATTCCAGCCTGGGGGACAGAGGGAGATTCTGTTTCAGTAAAAACCAAACAAAGAATTGGGACATTTTTCTGTGTTCAACATGGAGACATTAAAGACATTTTAGCAGAGGAGTGATCTAATACAGATCCATATTGGACCATGGATATAGCATGAATTTGGGGAGGAGGAACTAGCCAGAGGGCAATGGCGGGAGCCCAGGTAAAAGGGGGCATCTAGGAGGACAACTTGGAGAGATGGGAAGGAGGAGAGAGAACACGCAAAGGAGAATCAGGGGAACCTGGAAATTGATCAGATGAGGTGGACTGCAGTAGAATGGGTCTGTGCTGGGTGGCGGGGAAACGACTCCTTTAGTCTGCTTTCTCAAACACCGCTGGAGCCTCTTAGAACAGTATGTCAAGTCCTGAGGAGGCGGTGTTTGAGAAGAGATGAGAA
The DNA here is from genome assembly GCF_048565385.1 of Saimiri boliviensis. Lineage (NCBI taxonomy): Eukaryota > Metazoa > Chordata > Mammalia > Primates > Cebidae > Saimiri > Saimiri boliviensis. The sequence goes on along the minus strand of NC_133456.1, from coordinate 113,052,650 downwards.
ACCGAGTTTCAGACATCTTGAGTTGCTGGTGGGGTATCTTGATCAAGTTGTTCAACAGGCAGAGGGTGGAGTGAGGAAGAGAGTTGCATGGCCGCGGTCTTTGTAGAACCCCTTTGCAGTTGCGGGAAGGCTGCGCGATCCCAGAGACACCTCGAGAGTGGACAGCACGCATTTATCAATAGGGAATCCCACTGCTTTGACGATCACCCCCATATACAAGGTGGAAGGCAGAGAGAGCTGGAGCCGGACAGGGAGACCAGAAGGCTGTCTGAGAGGCAAGAGCAGCTTCCGGGAAGACCTGTTTCCTGGAAGCCGTGCCAGGAGACATTTCAAGGAGGAAAATGAAACGCTGCAGAAATCAGGGTTAAAGAGATCACTAGTTTTTGGAGGGAGGTGGCTATTTTGACCTGGGAAAAGAGTGTCAGTGAGTTGGCCGAGGTGGCCGCCGACAGTTAGGGGTAAAGGCACGTGTTGGAAGAGAGGAAGAAGTCCTGGAGATTCATCCTGGAAATCTTTGTCAGAGAAGAGACTGGGGTATTAAACTGAGGGATAAGGCTGGGTGCGGTGGCTCATGTCTGTAATCCCAGCACTTTGGGAAGCTGAGGGGGATGGATCATTTGAGGTCGGGAGTTTGAGACCAGCCTGGCCAACATGGCAAAACTCTGTCTCTACTGAAAATACAAAAATCAGCCAGGTATGGTGGTGCATGCCTGTAGTCCCAGCTACTCAGTAGTCAGAGGCACAAGAATTCCTTGAACCTGGGAGAGTGAGGTTGCAGTGAGCTGAGATTGCACCACTGCACTCCAGTCAGGGTGACAGAGCAAGACTCTGTCTAAATAAATAGATAAATTGAGGCTGTGAAAGGGTTGCCCTTAGGTTTGTTAGGCTAGAAGTGATGCGATCAGGTTATCAAGCAGAGGTGAAGGAGTGACTGGGGTGAAGACAAGAATAAAAGGCACAAGACAGGGCCAGGCATGACGGCTCACGCCTGTAATCCCAACCCTTGGGGAGGCCGAGGTGGGAGGATTGCTTGAGGCCGGGAGTTTGAGAACAGCCTGGACAACATAGTGAGGCCCTCATCTCTATTAAAAAAATAAATAAATAAATAAAATTAAAGTGTAAGAATGAGGGAGCCGAATGGTGAAAAATTCTCCAGGAGATGGGAGAGAAAGGGGTCAGGAACAAAGGTCTTTTCCCAAGAAAAGAGAAAGAGTGAAGGAAGAAGGTTGAGAAGTTGGGGTAAGGAGTTGGGTAGACGAGACAGCATCTGCACAGAGCTGTGGCATCTCTGGGTGTTTGATGTTAATGAAGAACAGGGAAGTTGAGGACGGTCATGGAGGGAAGACGCCAGGCCATCTGCAGGGAGAACAGCAGGGATGGGCAGGGAATTCCCCAGGGCATGCAGCTGGGAAGCGGCAGGAGGCAGCCGGAGGATGATGGAGCCCTTGGGTGGGCCTGGGTGAAGTTAGGGACTTTCTGCAGCATGCTCTGAAATCTGGGTACCAGGACACGGAAACTGGATGGAGACTGTGGACAGGCCTGGCATGCCGGCTGGGCTGTTTTGGGGCTTGGGGATTCCTGTCTTCAAGGGCAACAACCAAACCAATCTAGCGACACAGGCCATAAGTTCAGAAAAAATAAAAGTGCTTTCCACTTCTTCGCTTGAGGTAGGAGCGTAGGCAGCTGAAGCGCTCAGCGGGCATCCATGTCCTGGCTGCCTCTCCTGCCCCAAAACCCCCTTTGGGTTCTGCTGCCAGATTCTCATGGCATAACTTTTTTTCTCTCAGTGAAAGATGAGAGAGGGACTCTCTGGAGAGACAGGAAAATCTGGCCCATTGTTTGTGCACCTCTCTGCTCCTCTGCGAGGGATGTCTGGCTTCTTTAAGGCTCCTCTAATAGACCATGTTTAATCATCACTGTCAGGCCGTGAGGAGCAGCCGTTGGTGGCCTGGTGGCAGTTTATAGGCCCAGGGCCATATGTCCCAGAGTGACATGCAGGGCTGCAATTCTGCAATGACAAAGAACAGCCACAGCAACCACAGCGTGAACCACGACTGATGACAGTCTGCAGGATTTTTTGCATCGACCTGGCAGCAGGGATCGCGTAATGGGTAAGTGTGCTTGGCTTCAGATTTAAAGCCGTGTGTAGCGTCAAGGAATCATCTCAGTTACCCTCAGTAGGTCCACTTGAAGCATTGGTAAATTCTATAATATTAAAAAATAAAAATAAAAAAAGACCAGGTGTGCTGGCTTATCCCTGTAATCCCAACACTCTGGGAGGCTGAGGCGGGTGGATCACCTGAGGTCAGGAGTTCGAGACCAGCCTGGCCAACATGGAGAAACCCTGTCTTTACTAAAAATACAAAAATTAGCTGGGCATGGTGACGCATGCCTATAATTCCAGCTACTAGGGGGAGCTGAGGCAGGAGGATTGCTTGAACCTGGGAGGCAGAGGTTGCAGTGAGCTCAGATCATGCCACTGCACTCCAGCCTGGGCAACAGAGCGAGACTCCATCTCAAAAAATAAAAACGACAGCTTGGCCAACATAATGAAACCCCTTCACTACTAAAAATACAAAAATTAGCCAGGCGTGGTGGTGCATGCCTATGGTCCCAGCTACTTGGGAGGCTGAGGCAGGAGAATCGTTTCAATCCAGGAAGTAGAGGCTGCAGTGAGCCAAGTACCACTCTGCACACCAGCCTGGGCAAGAAAGTGAGACTCTGTCTCGCCAGAAAAAAGATAATAAAAGGACTGGTGAATGTAGACCAAGAACACTGTGGACAAACCTGGGTTCAAGTTCACAGGGTGACCTCTGGGCCTCAGACTCACTGTCTGTAAGATGGTCATGCTAATATTACTTCGTAGCATCACTGGAGAGGTAGATGCGACGGGCCGTGAGAGCGTGATGATTCCACACAGCCCGCAGAAGTGATCGTGGCATACAGTCACTGCCTGTTTTTCACACTTCTCTCCCCCACTAGACGATGTCATTCTTGAAGGCAGAAACCACATGCCCCCAGAGGTATATTGACTATCTATAAGTAATTGTTGAATAAATGAGTTTCTGGATAGTAACAACTCACATTTGCTAAACCTGGATGTGCCAGGTTCCGTGTGTGTATTATCTCATTGAATCTTCCTAACAACTGAATAAGGGAAATGCTGCTATTCTTTACAGATGAGGATACAGAGGCTTGAAGAGGTTAAACAAGCTGCCTGAGTTCACACAGCTAGTCAGTGGTGGAGCGACCTCTTATCCGCTCTTAGAGGGGCTGGGAAAGGCCCCAGCTGAGGATTTCAGTCTCAGGGGTGTACCCTGCCGCTGTGAACCAACATGGGGAAGATGTGTGCTCTCGAGCTTTCTTCTAACGCCCTTCAAGTAGCTTCTCCTACAGGAACTGTGCAAAGAGTTAAAGCCACCTGGCCCGTCTTGCAGCTAGATATTAGGTAAAAAATATTCAGAAGCTGTTCACACACATGGAGATCCGTTAGTGACTGTACAACAGAAGGGCGACCCCACCAGGGAAGTGTTAACTCGTGGTGGTGCTGGGCGGGTCCCAAGCCCTGGAGTGCCTGCCGTGCGTTTCCTGCACCGAGCCTGCTGCTCTCATGATTAATGGGACAGTGGAAAATTCCTCCCTGGGTTTATTTTGTTCTCTGGACTGAGAGCTCCATGTAGGAGCTGTGAGTGCCTCAGGGTGATGCTTTCCCGTTTGTCAGTACCTGGCGTACTCCACCCTCACCTGGACGGATGTCTCACGTTGCAGGAGGGCAAGGTGAGGATCCGGCCAGACGGCAGCTCCCCAGGCTTAGGCCCCGTTGCTCTGGGGAGGGTGGCAGGGGCCCCGAGAACGTGGGGTTGTTATTTTCCAGGTCCCACCGCTTTAGCCATCTTGCTGCACGGAATGGAAAGGCTCCTGGGGCAGGAACCGCAGCTCAGCGCCCTGGGTTCTGACGCTGAAGCAGAAGGTCCTGGCTCTGAATAGAGCCCCGTTGATACCACTTGAGAAAGAAATAACATTTGCTGCCTTTAAAGAGCTCTGAAAGTCGGCCCCCAGGTTAACGGTGGTTACCTGCATGGTGGGATCAAAGGGGCTTCGACTTCTTCACAGTTTCCTTTCACATTTTCTACAATGAGCATATACTGGTTTAATAATCAGAGAAAGAAAACTAGCATGACATTAGCCTTCTGCGTGTTCACAAGATCCCTCTCTGGTGTTCTTTGGAGAAGATGGAGAAAATGGCCTCCCTTCTCTTCTGAATGTACCCTACCTCGTTTCACACCTGATGCAATTCCTGGTGGTGTAATTTTTCTTTACAGCTTCCATTTAAAATCAACCAACCAGCCCAGGGCAGTGGCTCACACCTGTAATCCCAGCACTTTGGGAGGCAGAGGCAGGCAGATCACCTGAGGTTGGGAATTTGAGACCAGTCTGACCAACGTGGAGAAACTCTATCTCTACTAAAAATACAAAATTAGATAGGTGTGGTGGTGCATGCCAGTAATCTCAGCTACTTGGGAGGCTGAGGCAGGAGAATCACTTGAACCCTGGAGGCAGAGGTTGCAGTGGGCTGAGATTGCACCATTGCACTCCTGGGGGACAGAGTGAAACTCCATCTCAAAACAAAACAAAACAAAACACCAACCAACCAACCAAGCCAGCAAGCAAATCTCATTATTGGTCTAAAGTATTAATTGGACTCCTATGATGGACTTCTCTTAAACTCTTGGATTTGTTTTTTTATTTTTTTTTGATAGAGCCTTGCTCTGTTGCCCAGGCTGGAGGGCGCTGGTGCGATCTCAGCTCACTGCAACCTTCACTTCCCTAGTTCTACTGATTCTCCTGCCTCAGCCTCCCAAGTAACTGGGATTACAGGCTCATGCCAGCATGCCTGGCTAAGTTTTGTATTTTTAGTAGAGACGGGGTTTTGCTATGTTGGTCAGGCTGGTTTTGAACTCCTGACTTCAGGTGATCTGCCTGCCCCGTCCTACCAAAGTGCTGGGATTACAGGCATGAGCCAGTATGCCTGGCATGGATTTGTATGTATGTAAGTGTTTATTTATTTAATTTTTTCTTTATTTTGAGACAGAGTCTCTCTCTCTCACCCAGGCTGGAGTGCAGTGGCACACTGGAGCCTTAACCTCCTGGGCTCAAGTGATCCTCCTACCACAGGCTCCTGAGTAGTTGAGACTATAGGTGTGTACCACCATGCACAGCTAATTAAAATATTTTTTTTTTCTTTTTAAGATATAGGGTCTTCCTATGCTGCCCAAGCTGGCCTTGAACTCCTGGCCTTAAGTGATCCTCCTGCCTTGGCCTCCCAAAGTGCTGGTATTACAGGTGTGAGCCACCCCACCCCACCCACGGACTTAATCTCTTAAACAGTTTTGACTTCTTTTTAATCTTTTCTGCATCTATGTAGACTCTTGCTTCTCCTGTCCTTGCTTTGGAATAATGCAGCTGAGAATTTGGGAATATTTTCCTTTTGGTGCCATTTATTCTTCACCATGTGACAGACTTTCTTGTCTACCCTGTTAATAATTATTTTCTTCTTCTAGTGTGGTGACTCTGATGCTAAAATAATTTAAAAAAAAAAGGAATAATAATGGTTATTTTTCTCCCATAAAATTTTTCCAAAGTCTTAATTTCGGGCATCGTGGTTGGGACTTTGTTCTGATAAAGAGACACCTAGAAGACAGCAGAAATCAGGAGAGAGGTGATAGATCTGATTTCTCTCCTGGACCTGCTCTTATTCAAATGTTTTCTTTCCATGCTGCTCCCAAAGTGAGGTCCTTTATGGAGTATGAGCTGTGCTTAGAATAACATGGAGATTAGCTTTCAGTACAGATACACACTTCACTTTAAGTAAAACTTATTTATAAACATCAGGAGGAATGCTTTGCTTTGCAAAAAGATGCTTTGCTAACAATAAGACTTCACCAGAGGATACTTGATATAGTCAACGTCCCAGTGCATAGAAATGCTATCATTACAAAAATTCAAGACGAATTCAGTAGGGTAGAATTTGCAGGAAGCAAGGCATACCTGCATGTGCCTGTATTCTTAGGAACTCCAATGCCGTGTTTTCTCTGGAGACCATTGGACCCACTATCTTGTCACCCCAAAGGTGATGTTGCTGACAGTATTATGAAACTCCAATTGTGGTTTGGGTGAGGTTAAGCTAATCAGCACTGTGCTCACAGCATTATTCTGTATAAACCATTACAGACGGGCTGCCTGATTCCGGTAATGTTAATTTCATCTTCTTATGAATGGGAATTCCAGAGACTGGGACTCAGTGCTGGTTTGGTCAATTCCTAGTGGGTGTTCTTGGGCTAATCTCATAGCCCTTGGATGCGCTTTGGATGGATTTAATTAAGAGTATGGCCTAGAGAGTCTGTGCAGGTCATTCTAGATCTAATTTCCTCATTCTCTGATCACATTCAGCTATGTGGATAGGAGGCTGGGACTCTCTTGGGAATTGCCCAGGAGATTTTGGAATTTTACTTTATCTGGTTACAGTTCTACTGGTTTTAAGGAATTTCACGGGACACACAGAGGTAAGAAACAGCATTTCTAAAAGACAGCATTGTTTCATGGTTACATACTTCCAGGAAGGATATGAAAAGCCCAGTCTGGATTGACCCAAGATAAGGGATCAGACATTACTGACATTCCCATTCCTCTTTCAGGACCCAGAGAAAAGCTAAAGTTGTTGCCGCCCAGACGCTGGATTGTGAAGACTCTAGGTCACACGCAGGCTCCTGGAGACAAGGAGTCTTCTTTGCTGTGGCTCTCATTGTCTTTAAGGTGCAACACTTCCCTTTCAGTACCTCAGTTTCCCCATCTGTAAGATGGGTACATTTGTTGGTTCTCAGTTTGACTCATGGAACACTTGTGCAAGGTAGAAGACTTTTTTTTTGAGACAGAGTCTTGCTCTGTTGCCCAGGCTGGAGTGCAATGGTGTGGTCTCAGCTCACTGCAACCTCCGACACCCAGGTTTAAATGATTCTCCTGCCTCAGCCTCCCAAGTAGCTGGGATTACAGGCACCTGCCACCGTGCCCAGCTAATTTTTGTATTTTTAGTAGAGACAGGGTTTCACCACGTTGGTCAGGCTGGTCTCGAACTCCTGACCTCATGATCCACCTGCTGGAAGATGATTATTAACTGCCATGGGCCAAGGTAGATGCGTTAGATGAAACGAAAGACCAGGAATGCTCCACTTTCATAAGGAAGCCATTCTGTCTCACAGACAGATCTTGGGAGAAGGGATGAGGCCAGAGGCCTAATCATGAGTGATTGTCTTTAAGACTGATCCCCAAATCCCTGGTCAACAGCTTCTGGGAAAATGCCCCTTTTACCCAAGTGTCTGGTGATTGGATTTTTAGCAGAAGGGAGCTGAAGCCTCCTGGAATTTCAGCTGGAGCTCAGCCTAGCTAACCAAGGTGTGAGCTTGTTCACATCCAGAACAGACACAGGCCATATATGACTCAGATATCTCCAGGGGCCTGAGGAACAGAGGACATCATCATCATAGTAAAAAAGTCACCAATCCTTGGATTAGAATGACAAATTCTCTTGGTTTTTCAAAAATTACAATTATTTTGAATGCCAGGACCCATTTTTGGGGGTGCTTTTTCTAGGCTGGGTCACTTTTGTTATCGCCGTCAACTCCTTCTTACCTTCTTGTCCCTCTTTCTTTTAACCAGATGTCACTGCCATCCTAGCAGATTTTCCTTGAAGCATTTTCTCCCCACCGACTGCCTTCTCCTCTCCAGGGTTCCTTCTGTACGGTGTGTTTGGGAGGCTGGGCTCTCTGGGGCTCTCTCTCTGTCCCTGGAACTTCCCTGGGTAGCTCCCTCTCAGCGATGCAAGATAATTCTCTGTAGGACAATCTGCTGTGTACGGAGCAATGGCCCTTTGGTGGGGGCTGGGTGGGCTGTGCTGCAGTGGGCTAACCTCGGTCTACCTGAGCTTCCTCTTGGTAGCCCCCCGAGTGCACACAGAAATGAGGCAGGGATGCAGGCACACATGCTGAGCTGTTTCCTGGAGGGCCCCACATTTCACTCATTCATTCTTTTGCCATCACGCTCCAGACATGGATGAACTGGACCTGAGCTTCGTTCATTCGTTCATTAGTTCGTTCTTTCTTTCTTCCTTTTTCTCTTCCTCTCTCTCTTTCTCTCTCTCCCTCTGTCTCCTTCCCTCCCTCCCTCCGTCCCTCCTTCCCTTCCTTCCTTCCTTCTCTCTCTCTCTCTCTCTCTCTCTCTCTGTTTTTGAGATGGAATTTTGCTCTTGTCACCCAGGCTGGAGTGCAATCTCGGCTCACTGCAACCTCCGCCTCCCAGGTTCAAGCGATTCTCATGTTTCAGCCTCCCTAGTAGCTGGGATTACAGGCATGTGCCACCACACCTGGCTAATTTTTTGTATTTTTAGTAAAGATGGGGTTTCTTTATGTTGGTTAGGCTAATGTTGAACTCCCGACCTCAGGTGATCTGCCTGTCTAGGCCTCCCAAAGTGTGATTACAGGTGTTAGCCACTGCGCCCTGCCTGAAGTTCTTTCTTAGTGGAAAATTGAATTGAAAAACTCTGGTCAGGTGTGATGGCTCACACCTGTAATCTCAGCTCTTTGGGAGACTGAGGCAGGAGGGTCGTTTGAGCCCAAGGAGTTCAAGACCAGCCTGGGCAACACGGCGAGACCCGCCCCCATCTCTTAAAAAAAAAAATTAGCCAGGCGCAATGGTACACACCTGCAGTCCCAACTGCTTGGGATGGGAGGCTTTGCTTGTCCCTGGGAGGTGGAGGCTGCAGTGAGCTAGGATGGCAGCACTGAACTCCAGACTGGGTGACAAAGAAAGACCCTCTCTTTCTAAAGAAAAGATTGGATTGCTATCCTCCACCCTCGAAGAGGAGAGGAGAGGTACTCTTCCCAAAGTCCTGGCGGGGGTGAGATAAGACTGGCATGTTATCAAATCTCTAAGCCTTAGAGCTCTGGGGGGTGCGGAGTGGGGGTTGTACATTTCACAACCCAGACTTCAAGGTCCTGGATAGACTGTCAGCTCCCGGAGGACAGGCTGCCTCCTGCTCGCTGTTGCTGTGGCCCCCACGGGGGCTGGCTGGGTCTGGGCCTCGGTGGGTCCCGCAGGAACAGATGGCAGCCAGCCCCAGTGAGAGGATCATGGAGTCTAGAAAGCAGAACTCATGGCTCCCCATGGCGACGGGGATTTTCTGCTTCCTAAGGGGAGTTCCAGAGCTCCTCAGAGGGGGCGAGGGGCAGCGCTGCTGGCTGGAAGGGTGGTGGGAAGGCAACGCAGGAGGGCCGGCGTGGCTCAGGGACTCCAGCCTTCTGCTCCGAGGAAGGAGTCGAGGTGCCTCCCTAAGCCACCAGCCCCAGGGAGCCAGAGGGAGTGGCTGGGACACCTCCCTAGCCACCCACTCCCACTGGGAGGGAAAAGGGAGTGTCAGGAGGCACCTGCATTTGCCTCTCGCCGCAGGAGAAAAGCCAGAGACACCTGCTGGGGCTGCTGCCTCCCTCCCGGGAAGAGGGCGGAGCTGCTATCTCGAGCTGCTGCATGCCCGCCTGGGGGGCCCTAAGCCTGGGGGGAGCCTGAGCTGAGAACAGGCAGATGTTTGCCAAGGTTTCAAGAAGCTGGGAGCAGATCTCAGGATGGCAGATGCTGCCTTGGGTTAGAACCGTGGCCAGAATTTTCTAGGCCATTGGGATTGCCCCTAGTTTAGAAGAGTCAGAATCGGGAAGGATGTGCTTTTGGAAAAGCCCTTTCTTCCACAGCGCTGGCCTGCAGCCTGTCGGAATTTGCCCTGTGGTCTAGCTTGTTCTCTCCTCCAACCCCACCTTCATTTTTCATGCGGTGTGGGGGCAGTGGAAAGCAGAGGACTTGGCTAGTTTGTCCCGTCTGACCTTCCTGACCTCCCCAAATGCTGCGACCTTCCTCCTTGGGGAAAAACTAGGTTGTTAGATTTGCTGAGGGCCTCTCAACTCTGCACTGGTGAGGACGGTCCAGAGCCCAGGATGACTTCTGTGCTGGTATTCGTTGCTCCGTGGACACACCTCACCCCATGTGGCTTATCGCATCCGACATCGGATCCTGTTTTCATGTGCAAGCTATTGACTGTTCCTAGGTATTCTTTAGAGTGTCTCTCTCTCTCTCTCTGTGTGTGTGTGTGTGTGTGTCAGTCTGCTAAAATGGATTTTTTTTTTGGGGGGGGGGTCCAGAAGTTGAAAACTTGGAATAAGTCCCTTCCTACCCCAAAACACTTGTGGACAAACTGTGCTGATTAGCGTCAAATGCCAGCCAAGGACTAGGGAAAGAGTGAGCTACCTAAAGTCTGTTTTTTTTTCTTTTAGCTCCCAACTCATGCTGACAGCTTGGGGATTTTTAGTGACTCAGCAAGGAAAATGACAGGCAGAGCTCCCTGAGCAGGTCCCACCCCACCAGCCATCATCTTTCTCTCTGGAGGTACCAGCTGACCCCCAGACACCTGCCAGAGCCTCCCGGCCCTCTCATAAATATCTGTGATTGGATATTAAAGAGGGTATTGCCTTGATCCCAGGACCACACAACCCCAAACTAGTTAGGGAGAGAGACTAACAGAACAGAAATTCTGCTCAGTGAGAGAGGGGAGGTCCCATGGAAGCTTCTATAAGCCAAAATCTTAAAAGCATTTTATCTTTGCCCAAAATCTTAAAAGCATTTTATCTTTAAAAAACAAACAAACAAACAAACAAAACTCATAGTTGGTAGCTAAAGACTCACATCCTTAGCATATAAAAATAGAAAGTTTTTCTTGACGTTTGTTTTAGAAAATTCCCTGTAGACCCCGGGGAACAGGCTGCTTGAAGTCAGGGGCCTCCAGGGTGGAAGAAACTCCTAAGGGCTACAGGGATTCCACCTGGAGCCAGGCAGGGTACCCAGTCTGCCAGGGCCAAACAGTCACCACCAAAGACTCTCCCTTATCCCCAGGAGAATCTCAGACATTAAAGAGAACTCAGGAGGGAACCAGATCCCTAACTGGGATCAAATACTGGAAGAGGTTCCAGGCCAGGTAGCTAAGACTTACCATTGTAGCCATTATCTGATGTTGGCAAGAGGGAGCCCCGAGAATGACCAGAGGCCATTCCCCATGACGTTCTGGGAGCTTCAACCCTGCTGGCTGTGCAGCTGGGCTTTCTGAAAATAATAGTCACAACGGTGGACAGTAGCAGCCCCTGCTGCCCCCACCCGCATCGTGCCCTTTCTCTCTCACCGTGGATGTGGACCATCTTGACGGAAGGAAACAGGGCTTTGAGAGTTCCCCAAGCTCTGATCTGGTGAGATAATGTCATCAGTTTATCATGTTCAGGTGCCGTGGCTTGGAGGGCATCAAAGTTGAGATGAAAGGTGTTAATTTGAGTGGCAGCATTTAGATGCCCATATCGTCTCAGCCTCGGCTGCCCTAGGCTTGTTTTCTCTGGAAGCACAAGTTTGAAAACACCCAGGCAGGGAGCAACAAACTCCAGTCGTCTTCTGTCTTCTTGGCTTTGAACTGTGCCCTTGGCAGACCCTACCCCCTTCCCTGGCGATGGTCACATCTCCTCTTCCCTTTCTCAGTGGAAACAAAAGGTAGAACATGAGGTCCAGCACCTTCTTGGGGGGCACTTTCCCAAACCCCAGGCCTTAGAGAGGCTCATGGAAGCAGTGCTCTGGACACCACTCAGATGTCTTGACCCACTGAGGGAGGCGTTTGGTAGGAATCTGAGTCCGGGGAAGGAGCCTTGTGGAAATGTCACAGGATGCGCTTCTCTTTCTGGGTGTGCTTATCATAATACCTATGAGGCAACACAGCAGGGTCCTGGGCCATCAGAGCCCCAGGGGTCTCCTTTCCCAGCACAGCAGGCATTGGCTATTGCGAGGACAGTGTTGGGTCATCCTTTCCTATGGCAGCTAGGTTTGGTGATCGTGAGGAATGCCGGCTTCCTGAGTTCCAGATGCTGGTATCCCACCTGAAGCGTGGTGTAACATTTTGGCTGAGTGCAGAGTTTTTAAAATTTTTAATTTTTAAAAACTTTTATTTTAAGTTCAGGGATACATATGCAGGCTTGTTATCTAGGTAAATTGTGGGTCTTGAGGGTTTGGCATACAAATTATTTTGTCATACAGGTACTGTGCTGTCACCCAGCATAGTTTTTTGATCCTCTCCCTCCTTCCATCCTCCATCTTCGAGGAGGCTCCAGAGTCTGTTGTTTCCTTTTTTTCTGTCCATGTGACCCCAAAGCTCAGCACCCGCTGATAAGTGAGAACATGTGGTATTTGGTTTTCTGTTCCTGTGTTAGTTTGCCGAGAATAATGGCTTCCAGTCTCATCCATTGCTGCAACAGACATGATCTCATTCTTTTTTATGGCTGCATAGTATTCCATAGTGTACATGGATTACATTCTCTTTGTCCAGGCTGTGGTTGATAGGCACGTAGCCTGATACCATGCCTTGCTATTGTAAATCGCACTGTGGTGAACATGCGCGTGAGTGCAGTTTTTGGGGGCAGACAAGTCTGGGTTCCAACAGCAGCTCTGCCACTTGTTTACTGAGTGATCTCTGGAAAGTGACTTGGCCTCAGTTAGCCTTAATGTTCTCATCCAAAAGTGAAGATAACAATATCTCACAGGGTTCCTGGAAGGATTGGAGCAATCATGGAGTCCAGTTCTTTGTACACTGCTTGGCATTTAGTAAGCACTCAGTAATTACTAGCTAAATCCCTGATCCCCACTGTACTTGCTGGAAAACCTACCTGCTTCCTACCGCCGTCACCTGCAAGCTGCTGTGAGGGTGTCCTTTAGGCTGGAGGTCTGAATCTACCTGCCCACCATGGAAGAAATGACGAGAGAGCCCAGGAATTTCACTGGGAAGGGAAGAGAGGGAGCAGAAAACTTTCACTGTCTCTCTATTTTGATTTTTTTTTGCCATTTTCCTCATAGTCCCTTGAAACTTGGCAACTTGGCATGCCAGTGTTTTCTGTAAGGACAAAAGAGGTTACCAAAGTCATTGAAGGCTATTTCCCTTTTTCAAACTAAATTTTAATTTTTGTCTAAGTTATGGAAGTACACAGATGAAAACATCCAAACTTGACTTCTGAGGCTTAAGAAAAACAGCAATTGCTTGCCTGGAACTTTCTTTCCCTCAAACCCTCAAATCCTGATACAAGAGGAAGCTGCCTCCATGCTTTTAGCTGTTTCTCGTGATAGTTCCTGTCTGTCTCAAAACCAGGTACTTCTATTCTTGTTCTTTGATTTTTCACTTTTTTATACGTGAACTTTTTGTTGTGAGTGGGGTTGCCAGATTTAGCAACTACAAATTTGGAGCACCCAGTTAAATTTGCTGTTCACATAAATGATGGCTACTACTTTGGTAAAAGTATGTCCCATGCAATATTTGGGCCATACTTATACTAAATAGTTATTTGTCGCTTATCTGAAATTCAAGTTTAACTGGGAGTCATGCATTTTAATTAATTAATTAATTAATTAATTAATTTTTTGAGACAAAAGTTTTGCTCTTATTGCCCAGGCTGGAGTGCAACGGCGACTTCTTGGCTCACAGCAACTTCTGCCTCCTGGCTTCAAGTGATTCTCTTGCTTCAGCCTCTCGAGTAGGTGGGATTACCAGGCATGAGCCACCATGCTCGGCTAATTTTGTATTTTTAATAGAGATGGGGTTTCTCCGTGTTGGTCAGGCTGGGCTCGAACTTGTGACCTCAGGTGATCTGCCTGCCTCTGCCTCCCAAAGGGCTGGGATTACAGGTGTGAGCCACTGCACCTGGTCCTCCTTCCCCTCCTTCCCCTCCTTCCCCTCCTTCCCCTCCTTCCCCTCCTTCTCTCTCTTCCCTCCCTTCCCTCCCTCCCTCCCTTCCTTCCTTCCTTCCTTCCTCCCTCCCTCTTTCTCTCTCTCTCTCTTTTTTTTTTTTTTTTGGAAACAGGGTCTCTCTCTGTCATCCAGGCTGGAGTGCAGTCACGACATAGGCTCACAGCAGCCTGTACTTCCCAGGCTCAAGCGATTTTCTCCTGCCCTGGCCTCCCAAAGTGCTGGATGCTGGGTTTGAGCCACTGCACCTGGCCCCAGTTTTGTGTTTATCTGACAAACCTACCTATGATTCAGGAAACGTTAACTGTTCCATAGCCAGCCGGTCTCTCCTACCTCACCTGCAGCCAGTCAGTGTAGGGAGGATGAGGAGGACGCGTGCCCCTCATATATTTCTCTTCTGACACATCTTCTCAAACCTTTTATCTCATCCTCTTTTATCCTGAGGGGCTTTGGGGTGAAAAAGACTGAACTCAGGTACTGTAAGCATCCACTTGTGCCCAAGCCCTTTCAGCCTGGACACAAGCTGTGACAGGATGAGTCTTTCTCTTTTTCTGACCACCCAGTATTTACTTCCTAACTCCTCTTCCCATCCATGAGAAATAAAATAGAGGTCAAGGCCCGACGCTGAAATCCAGTTGGAACCTACCTGGTTTAAACTTGGGCTATTAGAATAATCAAAAACTGTTCAGCTAATAGTGTTTAATTACTTTAACTCCAAGAGTTAATTCCACAAAAAACCAAACAAGCCCCCCCGCAAAAAAAATCTAAATCCAACTCCGTGTTCTTCGTGAACACTTCTCAGGTATGCCTAAGAAGGGAATTTGTGACTTAAATATTTGTGATTTTACTTCCTTTGGTGTTTGCATTGGGAACAAAGTTACACTGTCTCTGGGTAGGAAGACCCTGATTCTGTCCTGAAATATATGCTCTGCCCTGAGTTTTCTGTCACATTGCTAACAAACTTTGGATAAATTTGACTTAGTTTGTCAGGGAGTTATAAATGGAAGTACACACAGGCTGTAAATGTTCACTGCTCAGTGTTCATTTTTAAGATCTTCTTGATAAACAAAACACTTTTTTCCCCGTAAAACACAAGAAACATCTACTTTACAGGTTTAAATTGGGGTTGCCTGCTATTATGTTTAAAAAAATTTTTAATTTAAAAAATTTTTAAATTTTTAACTTTTTGAGACAGGGTCTTACTCTGTGTCTGAGGCTGGAGTGCAGTGGCACAATCACAGCTCACTGCAGCCTCCATCTCTCTGACTGAAGTGATCCTCCTGCCTCAACCTCCTGAGCAGCTGGGACTATAGGTGAGTGCCACCACACTCAGTTAATTTATTTTATTTTTATTTTTATTTTTTGTAGAGACAGGGTCTCACTATGTTGCTCAGGCTGGTCTTGAACTCCTGGGTTTAAGTGATCCTCCCTCCCACCTCAGCCTTCTAAAGTGCTGAGATTTACAGGTGTGAGCCATCACGCCTGGCCTACCTCCCTTGAAGAAACATTAAATGGAGCAATTTTTTTTTAATTTGAGACAGAGTCTTGCTCTGTTGCCCAGACTGGAGTGCAGTGGCACAATCTCAGCTCACTAAAACCTCAGCTTCCTGAGTAGCTGGTACTACAGGCATGTTCCACCACGCCCAGCTAATTTTTGTATTTTTAGTAGAGATGGGGTTTTACCATGTTGGCCAGGCTGGTCTCGAACACCTGACCTGTGATCTGCCCCCCTTGGCCTCCCAAAGTGCTGGGATTACAGGCATGAGCCACCACGCCCAGCCTCTGGAGCTTTCTTATATGGGAGTTGCCATGATTCAGGACCACAGAGAAAATTGTCTTATTTGAAAGTCAATAAATGAAAGTATATCAGCATAGTGTGAAAACAAAAAGAGAAAAAAAAGTCAATAAACATGTTTTTCCTCCACTTGGCTTTCTTCTCTTTGGTTAGGTCCCCTGACCCCTTCCTCCTTCCTATCTCTGCGTCTTCTTGCATGCTAAGCATGGAATGTCCTCACCACGCCTTCCCATTCCTAGTAACTCAACCCTGTCGTCTGTACCGACCCTAAGCAAGCCAGAGCCTTCCAGAAGGTGGCTTTCAGGATCCCCCAGCTCTGCCATCTTTCCTGTCCTCTGAATGTAGTTAGTCTACTGTCATCCACCAGAGAGAGGGAGAGGGAGCTTGTTTTTATAAGACTCTCAAATGTTTGTTTCTTGTCCTAGTCTTAACACACACACCCCAGAATCCCAAACCCTCCACGTTGGATGAGATGTGTGGCAGTGTTCTGTGCGAGTGCTTGGAATCTCTGCTCAGTCCTCAAGTGTCTTGGGTTTTCCTTCAGAAAGTTCATTGAGCTTTCTGCCAAGCAAATCAATCAAGTTTTCCTTCGGAACACCTGTATCTCAAAGGCCAGAGTATTGATTCTCCTAATTTTTTTTTTCTTTTTTCTTTCTTTTTTTTTTTTTTTAGATAGAGGCTCGCTCTGTCGGCAGGCCCCAGGCTGGAGTGCGGTGGTGCAATCTTGGCTCACTGCAACCTCCACGTCCTGGGTTCAAGCAATTCTCCTGCCTCAGCCTCCCAGGTAGCTGGGACTACAGGTGCATGCCACCACGCCCAGCTAATTTTTGTACTTTTTAGTAGAGATGGGGTTTCACCATGCTGGCCAGGATGGTCTTGATCTCTTGACCTCGTGATCCACCCACCTCGGCCTCCCAAAGTGCTGGGATTACAGGTGTGAGCCACCGTGCCTGGCGTTTTTTTTTTTTTTTTGAGACAGAGTCTTACTCCGTCACCCAGGCTGGAGTGTGGTGGTGTGATCTCGGCTCACTGCAATCTCCGCCTTCCGGGTTCAAGTGATTCTTCTGCCTCAGCCTCCTGGGTAGCTGGGACTACAAGCATGTGCCACCATGCCCAGCTAATTTTTGTATTTTTAGTAGGAATGGGGTTTCACCATGTTGGCCAGGCTGGTCTTGAACTCCTGACTTCAGGTGATCTGCCCGCCTCGGCCTCCCAAAGTGCTGGGATTACAGGCATGAGCACCTGGCCCGATTCTCCTAATTGTATCTACATTGTGCCACTGACTGTGGCTAGTTATTATTATTTTTGCTACTAGTCAAGGATTGTAGTAGTTTCAAGTTTTGTTTCATCTTTATATTTCTTGTTTTTAAATCTCATTCAGGGAGGAAGCTGGCTCAGGTAAGGAGTGGGTAACAATATTCAGTTGGCTCTAGAATGCCATATGCATTTTAAATATGCTAAATAATGTGTGTAGCAGACAACTCTTTTTAAGAAAATAGGCTGGGCATGGTGGCTCACACTTGTAATCCCAGCACTTTGAAAGGTTGAGGCAGAAGGATCACTTGAGGTCAGGAGTTTGCCATCAGCCTGGCCAACGTGGTGAAATCCCATCTCTACCAAAAGTACAAAAAAAATTAACCAGGCATGGTGGTGCGGGTCTGTAATCCCAGCTACTTGGGAGGCGGAGGCAGGAGAATCCCTGGAACCCAGGAGGTGGAGTTTACGGTGAACCAAGATTGCGCCACTGCACTTCAGCCTGGGTGACGAGTGAGACTCTGTTTCAAAAATAAAATAACATAAAATAAAAATAAGAATTCCAGGGCAAGCCCATTTTTGGCCCTTTTGATTCTTTCTTTGTGGCCTCTGTTTAAGGTTAAACTCAACTTGAGCCTGAAGAGCCACAGAAGTATTGAATGAGACAATTCAACTCTTACTCTCTCAAAAACTGTGAACACAGCCTAGGGGAGAGACCTCTCTACCCATGTACTTGGGAACCATTTATTTAGAATAAAAATGGTGTGAGGTATAGCGGCTTAAACACAGAATTAGACACCTGTAACTTCTAATTCTCAGAAGTCGACTCAGGCCTGAGGCAGCTCACTTAAAAGCTGCCTCAGTTTCTCTGTCTGTAAAGTGGGAATTATAACTGTAGTCACCTGGGCAGGGCTGTGACTTAATTAGCTAATGATTGTAAAAGGCTTTGAAGAGGCTCATAGAAGTGGCGGTTGAAGGGTAAGGTGATTATTAGGTGGACCACATCACCAGGCCGCCGGCCCTGGGGAGACTGATGGGTTTGGAATCATCTCTTGATGTCCACAGAATTTGGGCTTCAAAACACCAAGGCCCTGGGGAAGATTGACACGTGACGGCACCTGGTTAGACAGAGATCAGCAAACTGCAGCTCTTTCTCTAGAACCACAAGAAATAGTGCTCAATCCTGGCAGGCAGAAAGGATGTGAGGGGGAACCTGGGGCCAGGCTGAAGGCTTGGGACGGGCAGAGAAAGGCCATGTTAGTGATATTGAACCAATGCTCATGACATATGAAGGCAGCCGGAAAGTGGAGAAAGATAGTTTCTGCCCTCAAAAGATCTGCGGTCTAGGCTGGGCACGGTGGTTTATGCCTGTAATCCCAGCACTTCGGGAGGCCTAGCTGGGTGGATCACGATGTCAGGAGTTCGAGACCAGCCTGGCCGATATGGCGAAACTCCATCTCTACTAAAAATACAAAAATTAGCAGGGCATGGTGGTGCACACCTGTAGCTCTAGCTACTCAGGAGGCTGAGGCAGGAGAATTGGTTGAAACTGGGAGGTGGAGGTTGCAGTGAGCCGAGATTGCGCCACTGCACTCCAGCCTGGATGACAAAGCAAGGGTTTGTCTAAAAAAAAAAAAAAAAAAAAAAAAAAAAAAGGATTTGCAGTCTAGTTGAAGTGTGGAAATCAACCCTGGAAGTATTTTGAGTACGCTGTAAGATGTGTAGTTTCTCCAGAAGTCAGGGGGTGGGGTACAAGTTGATAGTGACGAAGATGGAAAGGCACAGAGGCGCTCCCTCCTGCTTTTCTCTCAAGGGATATGGGATCCTGGTCTGAGCCAGCCATGCCATTGATAAGTGATTGACTTTGGATCCGAGCCAGGAGAATCGCTTGAACCTGGGAGGCGAAGGTTGTAGTGGGCTGAGATCGCCCCACTGCACTCTGGTCTGGGTGACAGAGCAAGATTTATTTCAAAAAAGAAAAAAAAAAGAACAATCAAAATTGATTTTTGTAATCACAGGTTTTTTCTTTTTTTAAAAAAAATTATTTATTTATTCAGAGACAGAGTCTTACTCTGTTGCCCATGCTGGAGTGCAGTGGCGTGATCTCAGCTCATCACAACCTCTGCCTCGTGGGCTCAAGTGTTTTTCCTGCCTCAGCTTCCTGAGCAGCTGAGACTACAGGCGCATGCCACCACACCTGGCTAATTTTTGTATTTTTAGTGGAGATGGGGTTTTACTATGTTGGCCAGGCTGATCCTGAACTCCTGACCTTGTGATTGGCCCATTTTGGCCTCCCAAAGTGCTGGGATTACAGGCATGAGCCACCACGTCCGGCTCTCTCTGTCTCTTGTTTTTTTGTATGTTAGTTTCTTATTATAAGAGTAACATAGGTTTATTTTCATAACATCAAAGGGTCTACTCTCCCAACCCTACCGACTTCAGCAGATGCTTCCTCCCTGGAAAGTGTTTGTCCTGGGACCTGCAGAGACCACGGGGGTTGGAGAGAGAAGGAGCTGCCTTAGGACGTTTGGTCCTGCTGGGCAGGTGCTGCTCTCCTCTGCAGGTTGGTTGTGAGATTCTATTTCTGTATCTGTTTAGAGGTGGTGTCTCGCTCTGTTGCCCAGGCTGGAGTGCAGTGGTGCAATCATAGCTCATTTGCAGACTGGAACTCTTGAGCTCAAGCCATCCTCCTGCTTCGGCCTCCCAAATAGCTGGGACTACACTACAGGGGTGCACCACCATGCCCAGCTAACTTTTGTGGTTTTTTTTGTAGAGACATGGTCTTGCTATGTTGCCCAAGCTGGTTTAACCCCTGGGCTCAAGTGATCCTCTTTTCTTTTCTTCTTTTTCTTTTTGAGATGGAGTTGTGCTCTTGTTGCCAGGCTGGAGTGCAATGGCATGATCTCAGCTCACCGCAACCTCCGTCTCCCAGATTCAAGTGATTCTCCTGCCTCTGCCTCCCGAGTAGCTGGGATTACAGGCATGCACCACAATGCCTGATGAATTTTGTATTTTTAGTAGAGATGGGGTTTCTCCATGTTGGTCAGACTGGTCTTGAACTACCAATCTCAGGTGATTCACCTGCCTCGGCCTTCCAAAGTGCTGGGATGACAGTGAGCCACCGTGCCTGGCTGCGACCCTCTTGTCTTTGCCTCTCCAAGTGCTGAGATTGCAGGCGTCGGCCACTGGACCTGGCCTTGAGTGGTTTTCACCTCAAGTTTCTCTTCCCTGCTTTGTTTCTTGGCTGCTGGCTCTCTGGGTGTACATTCTGTCCCACTACAGCGGGACGCTGGCCCCGGAGTGGCACGAAATGCTGCATGGAGTGCCGTCAGCTCAGGCCGAGGCTGCTGGGCCATCACGCTCCCTTCCCTGTGAGCCTGCGGCACCCGCAGGAATGTGCCCTGGCCAGCCACTGCCCGCCGCTGGGCCTGACCTGGGAATGAGGCTCATCCACCCTCCTCCTGCTGTCTGTGGCCTCAGCCCCAGCAGAGAAACAGGCTTGCGTTTCCTTAGCTCCCACTGCCATTTGACAGCCAGAATCCCATTCATTTCGCTTGGAATCTTTTCTCTCTCATTTCAACTTCTCTTCCTTCCTGTCTTTGCAAGCAGGCACCCGTGGGCCCCAGTCCGTGTAAACGGTGCCTTTCTTCAACACTGAGTTCTGGCGCATTAATCTCTGTACGAATTCTCACCCACCGGGCTTGCTGCGTGTCAGGCTGAAGCATGCATCTCCACAGAACTACTAAGGGCGGCTTTTTAAGGGCATCACAGCAGTTGTTAGCTAAGAAGTTCTTACAAAGAAATGTACTGCCGGGCGCGGTGGCTCACGCCTGTAATCCCAGCACTTTGGGAGGCCGAGGCGGGCAGATCACGAGGTCAAGAGATCGAGACCATCCAGGCCAACATGGTGAAACCCCATCTCTACTATTAAAAAAAAAAAAAAAGGAAATGTACCAACCTAAATCACATACACACAGACACACACACACACACACAGAGACAGACACACACAGACACACACACACAGAGGCAGACACACACACATACACATAAACATAGTCACACACAGACACACACAACAGAGGCACACATACACACACATACAGATAGTCACACACACAGACACACATACACAGAGAGAGACACACACACACAGAGGCAGACATACACATACACATAGTCACACAGACAAATACACATAGTCACACACAGACACACATAGATACACACAGACACACAAAGACACACAGACACAGATACACACCCACTATACACACAGACAAAGAAACACGGAGAGACACACACAGAGACACACATAGATACACAGACACAGATACACACACAGAGAGACACAGAGACACACACAGGAATACACGCACACCCCCCACACAGAGACACACAAGACACACATACACGCACAGAGGCACGCATACACACCTATCTTATTCCTTTAATTGATATTAATTTCTACCAAATGTGCTTGTTCCGGTTCCACTTCTAGATTAAACCCATTGAAGACAGAGACCCTTTCTCTCTCTCTCTCTCTCTCTCTCTCTCTCTCTCTTTAAATCTTTTTAAATCACCTTAGAGTGCACACCCAATGCATTCACTTATTTAATTTTCCTAAATCTTGTGAGGCAGATCCTCTTATCATTACGTTGCATGGAACACTGGCAAGGTCAGACAGCTCTGAAGGGCAGATCCAGGACTCACCAGGGCCAGGCCCAGGCCCTTGGCTACCATTAACTCTGGAATCTGAGGAATTGCTTTGTGTGGCCTTTGTGTGTCATTGTTTAGATGAGAAAGGTCCCCATAGCGTGGTGGCTCTTCTGAGCCTCACAGCACCTTTTCAACCTAGCTGGGACTGGAATCCACGCCTAGTGACTCCTGGTCTAGTGCTCTTGATGATAGAATAATCTACTTTGCCTCCTACTGGGAATTGGCTTGGGGTCTGTCTGGACACCCTATAACCTAGCGTGGGGTCACCAATAACACGTCTGCCGCCATCAAGAGCCTGGCCTAAAGACTTTTAGTCATTGCTCTTTGCTCTAAATATTCCCTTTAAAGGGAGGTGGTGTAACGAATAATGACCTCTCTTTCCCACTTAATGACATACTCCTTTACCCCATTATCTTTAATGATAGACAGTCACACAGAGTCAAGACGTCACCAAAGTCTAGGGAGCATTTGCTCTTCAGGCTTTTCTATCTTTTGTGTTCCCAAAAACAGTGAAGTCTCTGAAAGCCTAGAGGCTCAGTCTTCCAGTGGGACCCTATTCAAATCCCAGAGGCCCAACAGGAGGGGGGGGCCCCTGACCCTCCTTTCTGACTCTCCCTCCTCTTCTTTGGGTGTTGATAGACTTGGGGTGAGATTCGACGTTGATAAGGCTGACCCTTCCAGGCGCCTTTCTGGGTTGAGTCTGGGAGGAGGCAGCTATGCAGCAACCGGCATGGTGGCAAGCGGCAGCCTCTGGATGTGTGTCCAGTTTGCCTTTTCGATTCTACTTCCTTTAATGCAAAAACCGCTAACCTCTGTCCTTCTATATCAGGAAGGAAAATAAACGACTTCCAAGGGAAATGTGACCCAGCTTCTTCCAGATAGATGGCTTCATCTCTTACCGGGCACTCCTTGAGTTTTTTGCTTTTTTTGTTTTGAGATAGGGTCTCCCTCTGTTGCTCAAGCTGGAGTGCAGTGGCGTAATCATGGCTCACTGCAGCCTTAATCTCCTGGCCTCAAGCAATCCTTCTGCTTTGGCCTCCCAAAGTGCTGGGATTACGGCATGAGCCACTGCGCCTAGCTAGCTCCCTGGGTCTTTTTTGAACTTTAAATGCATGTTTCTTTCACTTCCCTGTTGTTATCAGCACATTGATAAGAGCCACATCGCTTCACGGGTTAATTCCCTTCATTCCTAAAGTTCTTCTCAATCCTTCTCTTCCCTGTAGCCAAAGGAAGAATCAGTTCAGGTCCTTGACAAAGATAACTTTGCCGCCTTCTTTTCTTCCTTCCTTCTTTCCTTCTTTCTTTTCTTTATTTGATGGAGTCTCTCTCTGTTGCCAGGCTGGAGTGCAGTGACATGATCTCTGCTCACTGCAACCTTTGCCTCCCGGGTTCAAGTAATTCTGCCTCAGCCTCTGGAGTAGCTGGGACTACAGCTAATTTTTTCTGGTATTTTTAGTAGAGATGGGGTTTCACTGTGTTCAACAGGATAGTCTTGATCTCCTGACCTTGTGATTCATCTGCCTTGGACTCCCAAAGTGTTGGGATTACAGGCGTGAGCCACCATGCCTGGCCCTGTTTGTTTGTTTGTTTGTTTTTATATATAAAGACAGGGTTTCACCATGTTGGTCAGGCTGGTCTTGAACTCCCAACCTCAGGTGATCCGCCCACCTCCAAAGTGCTTGGATTACAGACGTGAGCCACTACACCCGGCCTTTTTTCTTTTTTCTTTCTTTCTTCCCCCCCCCCCCCACCGTTCTTTATTTCTTAATGGTCCCTGAGGGGTAGTAATGCCTCTGAGGTAATCTGGGCTTGTCTCCCTTGGCCAGCACAAGATGATTTTGCACCAGCGTTTTCTAGGATTTGCGTGGACCACTCTTTGACATCCTCCATCACTCACTGGACGAGAGAGAGCTGCAATTTGTCAAGTATTTAGTATGTACAAGGCCCTATGTGTGGCACCGCATTGATCATCCCATTTCATCTTCATCATAATTCTGAAAGGTAGTTATTGTTATCTACGAAAGAAAACTCAGGTTTAGAAAGATTAAGTAATTTACCCAAAGTTACACAATATTTGATAGACTAGGCTTCAACTCCATGACTTCCTGACCTCACAGCAGCTGCCTCTCTGATTTCACCAGGCTACATGACAATGCATATCTGAGTTGACAGGGATCCCTGTGCGGTTCCAAATGAGTGGGAAGGCCCTGCTTTTGGTGAATGGTGTCCTCACACCTCCATCCCCTTGGGGTGGTTTAAAGCCCTGGCCTGTCTGTCATTCCCATTTGATTTCTTCTGACTCCAGCATGCAGTGCCTTGGTTTCAAAGAAAGAGACTGAGGCCAAGTTTTACTAGGGGCCCCTCTATATTTTCAACAAGAAGACAATGAATGGACATTCATGACGTTGAGTGGACCAGTTTCAATGTCAAGGGCTTTGAAAAAAAAAAATTCACTAGAGTGACTTAAAACCAGCTTTATTTTCCAGAGGATGTAGCCACTTTCACTAATTAAAAAGGTTTCAGATGGCGTGGGTTGTCATGGCAACACTCATGGGGAGGTTCTTGGAGAGTGAGTGAGAGTATAGTCTTTTCTCCCTTGAAGGTATGTGGAGGCTGGGCGTGGTGGTTCACACCTATAATCCGGTGCACTGGGAGGCTGAGAAAGGAGGATGGTTTGAAGCCAGGAGTTTGAGACCGGCCTGGGTAACACAGTGAGATCTCCATCTCTATAATAAAAATAAAAATTAGCCAGGTGTGGTGGCATGTGCCTGTAGTCCCAGCTACTCAGGAGGCTGAGGCAGGAGGATTGCTTGAGCCCAGGAGTTCAAGGCTGCAATGAACTCTGGTCATGCCACTATATTCCAGCTTGGAAGACAGAAGCCACTCTATTCCTGTCTTTAAAAATAAAATTAAAGAAAAAAAAATGCTATGTTGAGAATCCTAGATGAGAAAGGGCCCCACAGACCTCCTCATCTAATGTTCCCATTTTACAGATGGGAAAACTGGGAGCAAGGAAGCTTACGGACTGCTCCAGTCGGTACAGGCGATCGTGGTGAAGCCAGGGGAGTCATGTGGACACCCGGGAGACCAGACTCCTGCCAATCTCTGCTGCTTCTTGGAGTTTACTTTTCCCATTTTTGCTGCTTTGACAGTTGGTAAGTTAAAGATTATTTAATAGAAAGTTAAACCTGGTTTTGGTAGTAAAATCAACTCCAAAGTGTTAGATATCATTTTTTAAAGCTCTGGGTTAGAACTAGAATTCCAGAAATGTCTCAGTGCAAAAAATCTTCACTCCGGTCACCAGCAAAAGCCCAGCAGAGCAGAAGGCACAGAAGGGAGCCAGGGCAGGGTGGTTACGGGAGTGGCATGAGCTCTGCCTGCTGCTTTTGGAGAAACAGGATGAATTCAGCTGGGCACGGTGGCTCACGCCTGTAATCCCAGCATTTTGA
The DNA here is from genome assembly GCF_048565385.1 of Saimiri boliviensis. Classification (NCBI taxonomy): domain Eukaryota; kingdom Metazoa; phylum Chordata; class Mammalia; order Primates; family Cebidae; genus Saimiri; species Saimiri boliviensis. The sequence goes on along the minus strand of NC_133456.1, from coordinate 113,027,575 downwards.
GAGGCTGAGGAAGTGGATCACCAGAGGTTGGGAGTTCGAGATCAGTCTGACCAACATGAAGAAACTCTGTCTCTACTAAAAATACAAAATTAGCCAGGTGTGGTGGCGCATGCTACTTGGGAGGCTGAGGCAGGAGAATTGCTTGAACTTGGGAGGCAGAGGTTGCGGTGAGCCGAGATTGCACCATTGCACTCCAGCCTGGGGAACAAGAATGAAACTCTGTCTCAAAAAATAAAAAAAAAAAGAAAAAAGAGAAAAAAGAAACAGGATGAATTTACCATCTCCACCGCCTTTAAATGGCCACTTGCACACAAACCAGATCCACTTCCTTTCATTTCTGAAAGGGAGAACCGAGAAGAGATAAGAGGCAAAGCTCCCGAGGCCACAGGCATAAAGCTTTAGCAGCTACACCCGCCAATGCTCCGATAACAGAGCTTTTACTGTCATTGGCAGCCTTTCTAACAGATAGATCATCATTGTGCTGCCACTGGTTTAATTTTATTTGTGGAAATCTGATTTCAGGATGGAGCTTTATATTGCTTGGAGTCCTTTCACAGCCTCATCGTGCCTCTTGTGTGCTGTGTGTACGTGTTCAGCCATGTGCGCTCCTCCAGAGAGTCTCGGCACATCTCTAGTTTAGGGCAAAACTCTGTTTTGAGCTGAACTCCAGCTCAAGATTCGGGGACATCGTTGGAGGGAGTAGAGTGCCCAGGGAGCGGTCATGTTGTGTGTTGATCCTTTCCAATGGACATTATTTATTTCTCCAAATTGAATATCATTTATTTATTTTTAGTATTTATTATACTTTAAGTTCTGGGGTGCATGTGCAGGTTTGTTACACAGGTCTACACATGCCATGATGGTTTGCTGCATCCATCACCCTGTCATCTACATTCGCTATTTCTCCTAATGCTATCCCTCCCCAGTCCTCCTACCAGCTGCTGTCCCTCCCCTAGCCCCATATTTTTGAGACAGAGTCTCACTCTGTTGCCCAGGCTAGACTGCAGTGGTGCGATCTTGGCTCACTGCAACCCCTGCCAGTCAGGCTTAAGAGATCCTCCCACCTCAGCCTCCAGAGCAGCTGGGACTACAGGCGTGTGCCACCATACCCAGCTAATTTTTTTGTTTGTCTTTGTAGTGACAGGGTTTCACCATGTTGCCCAGGCTGGTCTCGAACTCTTGAGCTCAAGCAATCCACCCGCCTCAGCCTCCCAAAGTACTGGGATTATAGGTGTGAGCCACTATGCCTGGACCAGACATTATTTTTAAAGGCAAAATGATGTTAAAAAAAAAAAAAAAAAAAAAAAAAAAAAAAAAAAAAAGCAGAGGGCTGGATGTGGTGGCTCCTGTTTATAATCCCCAGTACTTTTGGAGGGCAAGGTGGGAGGATCACTTGAGTCTAAGAGTTTAAGACCAGCCTGGGCAACAGAATGAGATCTCATCTCTACCAGAAGAAAAAAGTCCTGGTTTGATGACTCCTGTAGTCCCAGCTACTTGGGAGGATCGCTTGAGCCCACTAGGAAGAGGCTGCAGTGAGCCATGGTGGCACCTCTGCACTCCAGCCTGGGCAACAGTGAGACCTTGTCTCAAAAACAAAAACAAAACACAGAGGGAGCTTCGAAGGAGAAAAACCAGCAAAGGCAAGGCTTGAAGAGTACTCTTTCTAGATTGGAGGGTGGGAGTGGAAGCAGAGATTGGAGATGGAGTGACCAAGCTTTCTGCCTTACCTTGGAGATGTGTCCACCAAGAACTGAAACTAAACCTCACGTGTTTTCTTTGGAGACGAATGGACCCATGACAGATAAAGACATGAGTGTCCTAGAGATGCTTCCTAATATATGATCTCTTTAGACATGGCTAACTCTAGGAGAGTTGGCCTAAAGCTTGGTTGGTGAAATTAAATTTTGAAAGACCTACGTAATGGTGCCCAAGTTCCATTCTTAACAGAGTGTCTTTGCTTCTCTCATCGTTGGCATCCTCAAAGAAATCTGAGAAGATATGGCATTTCATCTGTGGTTACTCATGTCCTTTCACTTTTATCTGCTGATTTAGGAACTCAACATTCTGGCTCAACTGAGGATGTGCTTGCAGTTGAGTTTGTAATCTCCTTCTTTAGTCCTAAGTAATATGAATTTGTATTTATTTATTGACTTTTAAATTATTTTGTTTATTTAGTTTTTTAAGGTGGGACTCTCACAATAAGGCCCAGGCTGGTCTTGAACTTCTAGACTTAAGTGTTCTACCCTGCTTTGCCTCACGAAATGCTGGGAATACAGGTGTGAGTCACTGTGCACAGCCTTATGAATTATTATTGAGAAAAGAAGAATGGGGAAGGAAGACTTAGCTTGCTTGGCCTGAGAGAGGCAAAAAGTATCTGCTACTGAGATTCAAGGCAGCACCATTGCCTTAGTGCCCAGATGCTAGCTAACACTGATACCCCACCCTTAGCCTGGGACCCATAGGCATTTGACCAGGAGTAGGGGAATGGGTTGGGTATTGGTTAACAACTTATGGATGAGTTACAAAGTGAAAGAGGGCTTGTCTTGAAAATGTAATGAACCAACTCGATTCTCCCTTGAGTCTTTGGATGACGAAAATAACTTATTGGAAAATGAAGCCAAGCCCAAAATACAGTATCACGTTCAAATGTTTGATCACCTATTTATTTCCAATGGGTAAGAGACATAAAGCTGTTTCAACACCGCTTAAAAATAGAAAAGTAGTTCATTTAGTCCACCAAAGTCCTGAGCTTATGTATATATTTCTGTATTTAATTTACTGCCAAAGAAATGGAATGAAATGGTTGTTTAGGCTGTAAATAGACTCAGCCTAAGGATCATATCATCTGCTGTCAATCTTCTTTAGCAGAGATAATCACTACTGAGTGGGAAATTGCCATGTTTGAAATTATTGCTGAAAAAAAGTTGGTAAAAGACCACACTTGAGACTCTTCAATCCTATGTCCTTCTCAAAGCTCCTGGATGAGAGTTCATTTATGTGGAGAGAAGTCCTTTAGTGAAACATTCAAAATAACAAACATCAATTAGACTGTACGCTCATAGGATGCCTTTCATCTTCAGACCTGAGAGTACTCTACAAACACTCATTAATCCTTCCAAATGCTGCCTCCAGGGAGGTCCCAAGATCTTCCTTTTCCATGAGAGGGAAGTCTTTTCCCCAAATCTTTCACCTCTGTGTGGTGGTGCAGCCATCATTTCAAATGTACAATTCCCAAACCAGAAAATAGGAGTGTATCTAGACATGTCAGCCAGATGAATACAGATTGAGCTAGAAGAAATTCTTAGCATAATAAAACTAATGAGTGAAAACCTTAACACAGTTTATGCTCTAAAATAGGACTGTATCTAAATAGGACCACTATAAAATAGGACCCTAGTAGATACGCCATATTTTCTGAGGTGTATACCATCTTCCATTGAATACAGTATTTTACTTTTATTTTTTTAACTAAATGCTCATCTCAAAGGAGAATACATTGGAAACATTTATTTCATTGCTTATTTTCTCTTAATTCTATACAGCTGGCTGTGTACTTAATGAAGATACAAATTTGGCTTTATTTCTGAAAAGACATTAGTGAATTTGAAATCAACCTCTATAGACATTTGCATGCTGAGTGAGGGCCAGCATCTCTGTAGGAAACTCTTTCTTTTGCCATAGCATTTAATCCTTCTTCCCTTTTGAAATTCACACATTTGGAAATTTGGAAATGTCTGCCGGGCCTGCAGTCTGCTGGGCTGGTGGGTTTGTGTCTCATGTACATGCCTCACCTAAGCTTTCTTCCTGATTCTTTCTCACCTTTTGGAGAAATAAGGCCAGGATCCAAATTGCCTAAAAAGAGTAGACTGGGATTAGCTATCGACACAGAATTTCCCTGTAGTTTGTGGAGGCTACTGGAGATAGGATCACACGGAGGTCAGAAAGGGCTGCAGGCAGAGTGAGGGCAACCCGTTTTCTTATTTCAGCCAGTGGCACTGTGGCCCACCCTGCTAGAAGCCTGGCAGTTGGCCAGGAGTCCTTCTTGTTCACCTCTAATTGGTTGTAAAATCCTGCTGGTATTACCTGAAGAACTATCTGGATGGCGTTCGTTCAAGTCCTCATCATTTTTTCGGTCTGGGTTTTTTCAGCAGTGTCCTAACAGGTCTCTTGGTCTTTCATCTCAGTCCACTTCAGTCATCTCCAAATTGCTGCCAGTCGGGGCTTTGAACTGTGCAAATATGAATGTGCCCCTCCCCTGGTTAGCAATCTGCCCTAGCTACTCACCGTGTTCACGGTAGCATGCAACCTTCAGGGGATGCCACAGCCACAAGCATCCCCCGCCTGGCTGCTGTCTTTAGTCCGCATGCTCATTCTCAGCCTGTGGGCCATCTTGCTGCCCTCCCTATGCTCTTTCTTCATCTGGTACCTTTTCTGACCTCTTGACCTGATTCACTTGTCACCTCTTCGAGAAAGCCTTTCTCAAACTTCCTCCTGCTCTCAGATCTGGAATGAAGATTTATTTTTATTTTTTTTAGAGACAGGGTCTCTGTCACCCAGGCTGGAGTGCAGTAGTGCAATCGTATCTCACTGTATCCTTGAACTACTCCTGGGCTCAAGTGATCCTCCTGCCTCAGACTCCTGAGTATCTAGGGCTACAGGAGCATGCCACCACTCCTAGCAATTTTGTGTGTGTGTGTGTGTGTGTGTGTGTGTGTGTGTGTGTGTGTATGAAGATGGGGTCTTGCTATGTTGCCCGGGCTGGTCTTGAACTCCTGGGCTCCAGTGATCCTCCCACCTCAGCCTCCCAAAGAGCTGGGATTGCAGGTATGAGCCACCACACCCAGCTTTTGCTGCATCCAGCCGAACCATATGTTTACCTGTGTCAAAACATTTATCTAACATTGATCTGAATCTGCTTGTTTGCCCTCCCCATTAGACTGTGAGCTCTTTGAGGGCAAAGAATGTCTTTTACCCCCAAAACCCCATGTAGAGCAAGGCATGTCATGGTTCTTAATAAAAGTTTGCAAAATTTGTAATTTAAGAACTTAAAATTATATTTCATTGTTTGTAGAAAATGGTTTGGAAATTGTTCTAATGTCCTATTTTGTGGACATTGGTGCGCATTTTTGTGGATATATGTATTTGTGTACCCACATATATTTGTGTATAGTTTACAGTTTGCAAACGTGTTTTCACATGTGGTTTTGTTGGGTTGCACAACTTCTGATAGAATTGTAGAAAGGAAAAGTGATGGAAAAAGGTCCCATTAGACTTTCTTTGGAAAAGCCAGAAAGAGAAAAACAAAACCCACCTGGCTTTGCATTGAGGGTCAGTATTATCTGAATGAGCTCCTCCTCTATTTTGGGGGAAATAATTTTTCTGCAGCCTGTTCTTTGCATGATTTTAGGTGTGCCTGGTTTACATGGCCAGCGTCTTAGAAGGAGCTCATTCAAATCCATCGTGGTTTGACTCTTCATTCTCTAGCAAATCCACAGAAATGTGAGTTTTCTTTAATTCCCTTGGGACAGGGCCATAGACAAAAATGCTCCTTTTATCCTGTGCTCCATTGCTAGTCCACATTCTTGGTTTTGGTATTATCTACCTATCTATCTATCTATCTATCTATCTATCTATCTATCTATCTATTGTTTATATCCATCCATCCATCCATCCATCCACCCACCCATCTATCAATCATCTATGTATATATCATCTATCTATCTTCTATTTATCTAATTATCTGTATCTATCCATCCATCCACCCATCTATCAATTATCTATCTATCTGGCAGTCTGTCAGTCAGTCAGTCTGCCTGTCGTCTATCTATCTTAGAAATGGGATGTTGCTACGTTGCCCATACTGGACTCAAATTCCTGGGCTCAAGCAACCCTCCTGCCTTAGCCTCTCTCGGTAGTATCCTGTGGTCACTGACCGAGTTCCCTACATGTGAAAAGACTCAGGGACCCGATGCTATTAGGGAGCCGACGAAAGTTATAAAGTACATGCAGGGAATCAGGACTTTTCAATGGAAGCAATGTGTTTTGTTGGCGTTTTCATGTCATTCAGGATTGCTATATGATGGAGGAAATGACTCCCCAGTCCAGGTGGCTCTGCTTGCCCCCATCTTTTAGTCTGCCTTAGTTTTGTGCCTGACCTCACTGTCTTCAGGCAGGTTGCTTTTCTCTGTAGAGCTTTTGCACTAGTGTTCCCTAGAAGATGGTTGTTCAGGCATTGCCTGGTCATGTTTCCATAGACATGAGACCAGTTAAGACATATGTACAGAAAAAATATGAATTTTTTTATGGATTATCATTCAATCTGAGTTTTTTTTTTTTTTTTTTAAAGACGGGGTTTCACCATGTTGGTCAGCCTGGTCTTGAACTCCTGACCTCAGGTGATCCGCCTGCCTTGGCCTCCAAAGGGCTTGGATTACAGGCATGAGCCACCACGCCCGGCCTGTTTGTTTTTGTTTTTGTTTTTTTGAGATGGAGTCTTGCTCTGTCACCCAGGCTGGAGTGCAGTGGCATGATCTTGGCTCACTACAACCTCTGCTTCTTAGGTTCAAGCGATTCTCATGCCTCAGCCTCCTGAGTAGCTGGGATTATAGGTGCCTGCCATCACACATGGCTAATTATTGCATTTTTAGTAGAGACAGGGTTTAACCATGTTGGCCAGGCTGTCTCGAACTGCTGCCCACCTCAGCCTCCCAAAGTGCTAGGATTATAGGTTTGAGCTACTGCCCCAGCCCAAACCAAGTCTTTAAAACAAAGCTGTGGGACAGCTAATGGGTTTGTCTTTGAAGTTCCTGGCAGTGAGAAAATACCTAGATGATAGTAGAGCTATGCATTTGCAAAGAAAGTCTTCAGGAACTCCATTTCACTCCTACTTGGGTTCTTACTCTGAAATCCAGATACATAAAAAAGCACTAGCTGGGCGCAGTGGCTCACACCTGTAATCCCAGCACTTTGGGAGGCTGAGGCAGAAGGATGGCTTGAGCCCATGAGTTCAAGACCAGCCTGGGCAACGGAATGATACTCTGTCTCTACAAAAACCACAAAAATTAGCCAGGTGCGATGGCTCTTGCCTGTAGTCCCAGCTACTTGGGTGGCTGAGGTGGAAAAAGTTCTTGAGCCTGGGAGGTCAAGGCTACAATGAGTCATGATCATGCCACTGCAGTATAGCCTGGGCAACAGAGCAAGACCTTCTCTCAAAAAACAAACAAACAACACTGGACTATAAGAAATGAACATGAAGTCTTGCCTCATTTTTCTTTTTTGTAGGTGCTGCCTGACATTCATGAAAATGAATGAAGGGGAGTTTGACTCTGAAGTCAGCCTCAGGCCTGGGGCACTGCATGGCTCCATCTGGGCCAAGCACTACAGTGAGTGTGGGAAGTTAATGCAGATGAATTACCGAGAAGTGGCTCTAGTGTGCTCCAGTCAGTAGTCTGAGTTGTTTTAGTTGTTTTAGTGATTGAATCAAATGACCCTATGCACTTACATAGTTTGATTGCTGTTCAGTCTGGAAATTGTCAATTTTGGAGGGAATTAACAAGTCTTAACAGGAACTATGGTAATAGGCAAACCAAATGGATGTAATATTTCAGATAAGGAGTTTGAGTATTGCAACATGATTTTCACAAGATCCATCAAGGAATACCATATAGAAATTAAAAAATTTTTGCTTTAAAATGGACATAGGACCAAACACAAATGTTTATTTGCTTAAAGTACAAACAACTGTCTTCTATATTAAACCTGAGAGCAGCTAAGAGGTTTTCAGAGGTTTCCTAAGTAACCAACGAAGTCACACATATAAGAGTTTGTATCTTTATATAATTGAAAGCATGATAGTTTATGCTACTAGATTTGAGACTTTGGTCTAGCGGTCTTGTTAAAACTTATTTTGTTTCTATGCTTTCTTGTTGTAGGGCTGATACTATGTATATAAAAAGAAACAACCCAGGAAGTCAAAGAAATCTACTCTATCTCCCAGTCTCTATTTTCTAAATTTTTTTTTTTTTTTTTTTTTTTTTTTTTTTTTGAGACGGAGTTTCGCTCTTGTTACCCAGGCTGGAGTGCAATGGCACGATCTCGGCTCACCGCAACCTCCGCCTCCAGGGTTCAGGCAATTCTCCTGCCTCAGCCTCCTGAGTAGCTGGGATTACAGGCACGCACCACCATGCCCAGCTAATTTTTTTTGTATTTTTTAGTAGAGACGGGGTTTCACCATGTTGACCAGGATGGTCTCGATCTCTTGACCTTGTGATCCACCCGCCTCGGCCTCCCAAAGTGCTGGGATTACAGGCTTGAGCCACCGCGCCCGGCCTCTATTTTTTAAATGTTTTAATATTTCAGCCAAGGTTGTTTGCTTGAGCAAGTGAGTGGATGGTGATTTTCTTGGATGAGATGATGACAGGAAGATAATCTAAGATGGAAAAATCAAGAGCTGTCAGAGTTGTCATTTCTTTCTTTCCTTTTCTTTTTCTTTTTTCTTTCTTTCTTTTTTTTTTTTTTTTTTTTTTGAGACGAAGTCTCACTCTGTCACCCAGACTGGAGTGCAGTGGTGTGGTCTCTGCTCACTGCAACCTCCACCTCCTGGGTTCAAGCGATTCTCCTGCCTCAGCCTCCTGAGTAGCTGGGACCATATGCCTCAATGCCCAGCTAATTTGTTGCTGTTGTTGTAGAGACAGGGTTTTGCCATGTTGGCCAGGCAGGTCTTGAACTCCTGACCTCAAGTGATCCCCATGCCTCAGCCTCCCAAAGTGCTGGGATTACAGGCATGAGCCACTGCTCCTGGCCTTTTTCTTCTTCTTGTTTTAAAGAGACAGGGTCTCACTAGGTTGCCCAGCCTGGAGTGCAGTGGCTATTCGTAGGCATGATGATGGCTTCTTGCGACCTTCAATTCCTGGGCTCAAGAGATCCTCCCACCTCAGCCTCTTGAGTAATTGAGACAATAAGCACAAGCTGCTGTGACCAGCTCATGAGTTGTCATGTGAACACATTAACTTTGTGTCTTTTAAGACATCCAATTGGACATGGGTAGGAAGCCAGGGCTAAGATGTGAGTTTGGGATATTTAGTTGTAACTATCACCAAGTAGGTGATAGCTGCAACTAAAGCACTGTGTCAGAACACCCAGGAAGAGATGTGGTAAAGGAGAGATAATTGAGGACTCTTCTGACTTCAGTTTTCTTCTTCAAATAGCATATCATTCCCCTGTGACTACAAGGATGCAAGATGGAGAAGCACAGCTCTAGAGGCCTGGGCTTACCCTGCCTCGTCTTCTTCAGTCTTTTTTGAGTCCAGTTGTCAGAGTGAGCTCACAATAGAGTCTCCAAGTGTGTCAATGACAGACAGCTCTTTTGGACGGTAAAATGCTATGGGAATAAACAGCAGGGAGAGCCCAGGGGCTTGCACGGAGGCGAAAAAGCAGCAGGTTGTGCTACTGTGTGGGCAAGAGGAAGTGAATGAACCCAGGCAGCAGACCAAGGTGAACTTAGAGAAACCTTGACCCAGAGTTCTCACGTAGCAACCTGGCTCGCAGTCCAGCACCGCTCTGAGACTCCTGAATGACAAGTAATCAATCCACAAGATACTAATTTATTTATTGAGCATCTGGTGGATGTTCAGATAGTGAGTCTTTCCTAGTTCTACCAGAGGAGTTTTGAGAACACAATAGATACTCTTATCTGTGCTTTGCCAAAAAAGAGGTTCATTTCTTTTTCTTTCTTTTATTTTTTTCATTGATTTTTTAAAATAAGACATGGAGTTTTCATTGTGTCAACCAGGCTGGTCTCGAACTCCTGACCTCAAACTCCTGGCCTCAACAGATCCTCCCATCTTGGCCTCCCAAAGTGCTGGGATTACAGGTGTGAGCCATTGCATCCTGCCTCATTTCTTGAATATGTTGTGGGTTTCAAGTTGTCCTAGAATTGGAGAAGACCAGAGAAAGGCAAACAGAAATATCCAAGTGTAATTTTGGTGACATTTTCCCCACTCATCACGGGGATAGGTTTCTGACGTTCAGAACACCAACACTGGAGTGTTTGCATTGTGTTTTAGATGGTTCTGAAGTGATCATGCAGGCATATTAATGTTTTTTCTTTTAACAACTGAATTGAGACTATGTTGTTGCTTACAAGGAGCATAAAACTATTAAGATCATTATTCAGATCAAATGCTTAAGCACTTTCCTGTTCACTAAACTCATTCTGTTAGCTTCATTCAGACACATAGTATGTGCACAATGTATGTAGGGTGAGCAAAGTAAAGGTTGTTCAAAATAGTTTTGTTTGGACACGGTCTTCGCCTGAAAATGTTAGAAAACATAGCAATATTGGGATGAAGCAATATAAAGCAGGGAAAAAACCCAGAAAATAGCACAGAAACATGTTAAATGAGGAAACCAAGGCTGTAAATCCTAGCATTCTGGGAGGTCAAGGCGGGAGGATTACTTCAGCCCAGGAGTTCAGGAACAGCCTGGGCAACATAGTGAGACCCCATCTCTTAAAAAAAAAAAAAAAAAAAGTTAGCCAGGAGTGGTGTCACATGCCTGTAGTCCAGCTACTCAGGAGGCTGAAATGAGAGGATTGCTTGAGCCCAAGAGGTCAAGGCTGTTGTGAGCTATGATTGTGCCATTGCACTTAGCCTGGGTGACAGAGGAAGACCTTGTCTCACAAAAAAAAAAAAAAAAAAAAAAAAAAAAAAAAAAAAAAAGAAAAAAGAAAGAAACGTTTAGTTTCTTTTTTCCACAAACAGAGTCACATTAAGCCTAAGTGCAGGGAAAACTGCAAACTATATCGTCGTGAATTCCAGAAGGAGATTCCCCAGAACAGAAAGAGTAGAATGGGGAAATTTGCCAGTCGTGTTTCCATGAGGCTGGGAAGCCTTTCTAGAGAAGTCCAGATTTTAGGAGCTTCTTGAATAAACATCCAGTGCACATTATTTTGATTTCTGATCTGGTGACTGGTTTCCAAGAATTGGGTCAGGTTGTCCTGCCATGCTCTTCTCTCCTGTTTCCTCGCTGGGTTCTTCCGTTGATCAGATGTAAGTCGTCTGTTTTCACTCTAATCTCACATCTTGAAGTTCTGTGCTCCTTGTGCTGTATCCTGTTTTCTGTTTCTACCTTATGGTGCCCAGCTCTTTATTGGTCAGTGGCCATTCAGGTTTCATGTGTGCTAATGTGTGGCAATAATGTGGGCTGAAGTTTACTTAGTACCCTATCTCAGAAGAGATCAAAGTACGTTTACAGACAGTATCTTGCTAATCTCCCATATACCATCGTAGAATACATAGGAAACAGCTATTATTATCCTTATTTTACACATGAGGCAATGGGAGCTCAAAGCAGTGAAATGGTTGGCTCTGTGGTACAAGTATACAGTGGGCTAGGTGTGGTGCCATGAGTGTTCACTTGGTAGGTTCTTGGGACTTTCTCGACAGATGGTCTTTCTTGATAAAGCTATATAGAGAGACAAGAACATCAGAGCTTATTTTCCTTTTTTCCCATTAGATTCGTACTGAATTTTTTTGTAGTCTTTGGCCTGTTGCCTTAGATGGTGTTTATTTTTCAGGGGAGCTGTTTATAGTATGAGCTTGAACTTGAATACTGTTGAGATGTGAGCAAGTTGCATGTCAGAATAGAATCCATGGCCAGGACTTCTTTTTGGTTTGGGAGATCGCTGAGAAAAGAGTGATTCTTCATCAGAAAGTGATTCTCTTGAGAAGCAGCAATGGGAGAAATCATCTCCCTTGGTTCCCTGTATTTCTATGCTTTATGAACTCGTAGTAGCAATTTGGGGTGAATTTCAATGGGTGATACCCTCGTGACAGAGTTATTTAATGGGAAGTTGTGATCCTGAGCTTTCTGTTGGCAATGGGCTGTAACTTATCAAATCACTGGCTTGTTTGTTATGGCTGCTAAATTATGTTTTTGGAGAAATTCAGGACTGCTTTGCCTGAGGACTTTTAAAACAGTGCTCAGAGTCGAAGGAGCTTTATCTTGAAATGTTTTATTGGCCGTTCTGAAACTCCCTTATGCAAGAATGATGAAGGCCAGGTATGTGTAGGATAAGGTGTGGTCTTCATACAGTTGCCAAGTGAGACTTGCTTTTTTCTTTTTTAAGTTTTGTTGAGACTTGGGCAATCATGATTTGGTTTTTTCCAGGTCAATCTGCAGCGTACTCCCTAAATAATCTTGTAGGCTCTTTGGGCTGTAGTGCTCCTTGGTCTATGTAAATCCGCCAACACGTTCAGACTGAGCTGTCATTCTCAAGTTAAGGGGACACAGTCATGTATCCCCAAAAAGTCTATGGGGATGGTACTCAACATTGGCTACTCCAAGAATGGGGAATGCCGAATTTTCTAGCTCTTCCATGGGCCATTTGTATGCTGCGTTTACAAATTTGGGATCATGTCGGCTGCAATTTCAGATAACTGGGTTGATTATCTAGTAAAATAGATAAAACCTGAACTGGGGAGAAAGTGGGTGTGTCAATCGGCTCTGTATTTGGCTATGAAAAGCTAGTAACAGAATAGAAATATCGCAATGGCTTTACCGCTCTCCTGGGCTAGTTGCTTAGGTTCCAAAGCCTCAGTTTATTCTTTCATAAGTGGAGATTCCTGCTCTACTTATTGGTCAGGAAACAGGATTAGATGATATACTACATGTGAAAGTCCCTCATAAACTGATAAATCTCTGTGGGGATCACTGAGGATATCTATAAAATAGGAATATAGGTATCCAATTTATAAGATTGTTGACAAGACTGCATGAGATAAATTATATCATGTTCCTAGCATATCGCTTTACACACGGCAACCCCCCAATTTCTTCTCTTTTCCTTTTCAAGACTCTGATGTTTATTATCTTTGCCCTCATTTCAACTGTTTCTTGAGCTATAGGAGAAGCTGGAACTTGTAGTTGGGTCCTTGACGTGGGCTGCTCCTTCTGTGGGTTCATTTCCTTTGGTTTCCTGCACTGGATCAGGCCTTGGTTCTCATTCACGGATATTCAGGTCCACCGTCCCTATGCTCCTGGATCTCCTGGCCCCAGAGTTTCCAGATCAGATGCCAGTGCCTCCTGGCAGAGCTGTCACTGCTGAGATCACTTTTCTCCTATGATCTCATGATGCATACAGAGGTTTTTAGAATTTAGTCCTTATTTTATCCTGTCTAATTTTTTTTTTTTTTTTTTGAGACATGGTCTCACTGTCACCCAGCCTGGAGTTTAGTGGTGCAATCTCGGCTCACTGCAGCCTCGACCCCCTGAGCTTGAGCGATCCTCCTACATTAGCCTCCCAAGTAGCTGGGATTATAGACACTCACCACCACACTCGACTAACTTTTTGTACTTTTTGTAGAGATAGAGTTTCACCATGTTGTCCAGGCTGGTCTTGAACTCCTGGGCTCCAGCAATCCTTCTGCTCTGGCCTCCCAAAGTGCTGGGATTACAGGTTTGAGCCACTGTGCCTGGCCTATCCTGTCTAACTTGTATCTAATCTCTAATTTTATATTGTAAACTCCATGATGGCAGGGACCATGTTTGTTTGTTTTTGAATGCTACACAGCATCTAGCTTAGTTTCTGGCACCTAATAGTCATGCAATACAAATGAATGGGTAAATGCAGGAGTGAATAAGACTAGCAGCTATCAACCCCCTCGGTGTGGTTGCTTATAAATACCACTTTCTGGGATATTCTACTAAAGCCAGTGACAGACTGTGTTTATGTTTTTCGGCCATGTGGTCTGTTGGCAGCTAAGGGAGGGTCTCATCACAAGGATCTCTTGAAATGGTCGTATTCTGATCACCTGCTATTTTGAATAGTGTTCTGTAACTTCTGTTCCGGTGACTCATTATGACTTTGTCCCTACCCGCCAGAAATGTTAGTTTCATTCGTTGAAAAAAACAATGAGTCCAGTTAGTGACTCATATCTGTCCAATTAGTTGTTTGGATGCATGTAGGTGAAGCTAATTGGCTGATTGGGTTTTCCATTTTTGAACTGGTGGTTTTGATCTCTGCATAGGTGCCTCTATGTGGCTCAAAGTGGCATTGGAAGGGATAATTTTGGCTGGTGGTCAGAAGGCAGGATTAGAAAGAAGCAGGAGGACACTTGAATTATACCTCCAATCCAGCCACATCGCCTTAGGCAGGTTACGCAAATTTCCCTGTCAGATATTTCCTGAAACAGAAAAGGGAAGTAGTGAATGGGATAATAGCAATCTTCTGAGAATCTGTGCCCCAGTGTGGGTATAAGGTGTACCTGTTGCTCAGGGACATGGCAAATTACCCTGAAGTGCTGCAGTGCTGTGAAGGGGATGGGCCTGTTTCTTCTCTTTTCTCCTTAGCTTGCACATGCCTCTTCCCCCTGCTTGCCACTTTCGCTGGGTTCCGGGACCACTAGGCTACTTAAAGTACTTAGAAAGAAACTGTATCTGAGACTGGTCCAAGTGCACGGTGTTTATAACTGACTGATCACAACCAGTTGCAGATTTCTTTCCTCCTGCTCCTCCTCTTTTTCTTCTTTTTTTTCCTTCTGCTTCTTTCTATGGAGTGTAGTGGCACGATCACAGGTCAGTATGGCCTCAACCTCCTAGGCTCAAGCTATCCTCCTGCATCAGCCTCCTGAGTAGCTGAGACTATAAGCACATGCAACCATACTTGGCTCATTTTAAAATTATTACTAGAGATGAGGTCTCACTGTGTAGCCCAGGCTTGTCTTGAACTCCTAAGCTTAAGGGATTTTCCCACCTTGGCCTTCCAGAGTGCTGGAATTAGAAGCATGAGCCACCGTGCCCAGCTCCATTCTAGATTTCTTTGTTCTATCTTTATGCCCACTATATCACTTGCCTAGCCTTAAAAAATAATAATAATAATAAAAACATGCATACAAAAACAAAGAAATGAACTTTATTTGAAAGATAATATATGTGATAGAGTAATACTGTGTCCTTATTTAGGAAGCAAAAGTCTTTATTTGAAAGCTCTTCTTTTCTTTTTCAAAATTTTTTTTGAGACAGAATCTCCTTCTGTTGCCCAGGCCGGAGTACAGTTGTGTGATCTCGGCTCACTGCAACCTTTGCCTCCCAGGTTTAAGCGATTCCAGTGCTTCAGCCTCCCAAGTAGCTGGGACGACAGGCCTGCGCCACTGCACCAAGCTAATTTTTGTATTTTTTGTAGAGACGAGGTTTTACCATGTTGGCCAGGCTGGCCTCAAACTCTTGACCTCAGATGATCTGCCTGCCTCAGTCTCCCAAAGTGCTGGGATTATAGTGTGAGACACCGCACCCAGCTGGAAGCTCTTATTGCCTAATATGCCGTCATTATGGTAGGTACGCCGGGGTGCCGTGCTTATAAAAGCATTATTACACATAATGTATTGCTGAAGACCCAGTTGTGAATGGTCACAGATGACTGTCGTTTAAAATTTCATAGTTAGTAGATAGCTTGAGGGAAAAAGGAAGGAAGAGAAACAAAACTAAGGTTGAGCAGCCCTTTGGTTTTTAAGCGGCTTAAGCTCTGAGCTCCCGTCTCTGAGAACAAGACATTTCGGAAGTTCCCTCCAGCCGTCTTCTCTTCCCTTCCCCAATCTTTTCTTTCTTTTCTTTTTTTTTCCATTCTTTTTCTTCCATTTACCTTTTTCTCCTCCAGTTATCTTTCTTTTTCCTTCTCTTAGGGTAGTTGGAGAGGGAGGATGTGGTCAGAATTGATGAGGTGAGAACGATTCCAGTTCCCTTTTTCCTCCACCTCAAACCCTTAGCAGATGTGAAGCTTAATCACATCATCTCAGCCCAGACCACGAATGGAAACTCCAGAAACCTCAGTCTAGGGACATTATGGCCACAACCACACTCTCAGTGGCAGAATCATCCTAGAAAGCATTCTGACCATAAATGTCGGTCACATCGGTTAGAAATTCAACTACAGGCCAGTGAAGAAGGCACCACAAGAATTTGCTGGTGTTTGTTGATCACATCGACATATGAATGAGCCATCGTGATTTGGTAGGGGAGCAGTCCTCAAAGCCAAGAATCTTAGCATGCTTTCTTTCTTTCTTTTTGAGACGAAGTTTCGCTCTTGCTGCCCAGGCTGGAGCGCAATGACGTGATCTCAGCTCACTGCAAACTCAGCCTCTCAGGTTCAAGTGATTCTCCTGCCTCAGCCTCCCTAGTGGCTGGGATTACAGCCATGCGCCACCACACCTGACTAATTTTGTATTTTTAGCAGAGATGAGGTTTCTCCGTGCTGGTCAGGCTGGTCTCAAACTCCTGACCTTAGGTGATCTGCCCCCTCGGCCTCCCAAAGTGCTGGGATTACAGACAAGAGCCGCCACACCCAGCCCACTCCTTGCGTTTCTAGTTTGAGTGCCATTGTTTGTGTGGTGACACTAAAATGAAAAAGCTATGTGTTCGGGAAGGGACTGGTCTTAGAAATAACGATATTCCTTAGCTCATTGTGACTTTCATGATGACTTGGATCCTATAGTCTTGAAGAAGATGATCATATGTACAGTTTTCTAATTGACTGAAAGACCAGAAGGAGATGAGGACAGAAGGCTGTGAGATGTGCCTGTGTAATACACCAGCTTATCATTGAGATTTGGGTTCATTTCCACCACTTTTATTCATACCAGTTTCCAAGCTCAGGTGAGTTTGCAGTCATTTCCAAGAGAGAGCGCTGCTTCCAATGTGATCACGTCTAGAACCAAGAAACTGGTCTCATCAGCATCCTCACAGGAGATCAACAGTCTGAAGTGTATTTTGGTATAGTTGAGTTGGGCATTGAACACAGGTAGATCGGATTAGAGAGTTGTAGTGTGATTCATTCCTGGAGAGGCCTCAGGTGGCAGATGGAGAAGCAATGTCACCAAAGGATGCTCTTTCTGGTGACTTGCTTTTCATTCCTGAAAGCAAGCTGGTGCTTCATGGTCAGGCTCCTGATTTTGTAAAACAAGGAATTCACAATAGATCAGGTAATTTCCAGCCATGGTTGGGGAATTCAAATTAGTGCGACTAGAATTAAAATAGTACAATGGGAAAGAATATAACAATGCCAGAGTTCCTCGAATGTAAGAACAGTGTATGTGCTCTTTCCTGAGATTTTTCATTCAGTCACATATATACCCAAATGGATGTATTAAATCAATATTAACTTTCTTTTTCTTTCTTTCTTTTTTTTTTTGAGACGGAGTTTCGCTCTTGTTACCCAGGCTGGAGTGCAATGGCACGATCTCAGCTCACCGCAACCTCTGCCTCCTGGGTTCAGGCAATTCTCCTGCCTCAGCCTCCTGAGTAGCTGGGATTACAGGCTGCACCACCATGCCCAGCTAATTTTTTGTATTTTTAGTAGAGACGGGGTTTCACCATGTTGACCAGGATGGTCTCGATCTCTTGCCCTCGTGATCCACCCGCCTCGGCCTCCCAAAGTGCTAGGATTACAGGCGTGAGCCACCGCGCCCGGCCTAATATTAACTTTCTTATGGTGGAAAAAGTTTGCAGGTCACAGTGACAGGTGATGACCTTATTCTTACTAGGTCATTAGAGCCATGATGGAGACAATTTCAGTTAGAGGAAGGCTCTTTGTCCTTTAGTACAGTATGTTCCTTTCTACAGAAGAAGAGAAACAGTACTTAAAAATAACTTTTTTTTCCAAAAGAAATATACGCTTATTGTAGAAACCATAGAGAATATAGATAAGTGCAAAAGAAAAACAAATTAAAAATTTCTCTTGCTACCTGGAGAAAACTATGTATAAGCATGGTTTGACGTTCATCCTTTCACTTTCTTAGAGTGTGTGTGTGTGTGTGTGTGTGTGTGTGTGTGTGTGTTAGATGGGATTATCCTACACATAATTTTGTAACCTGTGCTTTTCAAATAACCATGTATTATGAGCATATTAAGTATATGTTTCTAAAATGCCATTTAAAGTGGTGGAATTGCACTTGGCTTAGGCACTTTGAAAGGCAATCCACATGTGGAGAAGTGAAGTGTGGATTTAGAGGACATCACCAGCCACTGTGGCACCGGGTGCTTGTGAGTGGAACGTGTCAGGATGGGTCTAAAAACAGAAGCAGCATCACAGAGGAGAGGGAAATGTTTTGGGAAAACTAAATCTGAGATACTACAACTGGAGTAAAAGAACACTTCCTGTTCTCTCAGACTTTGCTGTGGAAGAGCCCATGGATACCAAGTGGCAAGACATTTATTTTCTACTTTATCTATTTATTGCCTAGGCTGGCAATCACAGCTCACTGCAGCCTCACACTACTGGGCTCAAGCAACCCTCCGAGCTCAGCCTCCTGAGTAGCTGGAACTACAGGCACGTACCACCATACCTGGCTAATATTTTCTACTAAATTTTTTTTTTTTTGAGATGGGATCTCACTATGTTGCCCAAGCTGGTCTCAAACTTTTGGGCTCAAGCAATCTTCCTGCCTTGGCTTCCGAAAATGTTGGGATTACAGGTATAAGCCACTGTGCCCAGCTAAGAAACATATTTTTCATTCAGGTAGATACAAAGTGAACTCCAAGGATGTTAACAATGGCGTAGAAGTTGAACTGGATTTTGAGAACTTTCTTAGGCTATTTGTCACAAGTACATGGCCCATAATGTTTTATAATTTTTCGAAGCTCTCTCTCCCTATATTTTTTGTTTGTTTGTTTTGAGACAGAATCTCACTCTATCACCCAGGCTGGAGTGCAGTGATGTAATCTCAGTTCACTGCAACCTCTGTCTCCTGGATTCAAGCGATTCTCCTGCCTCAGCCTCCTGAGTACTTGGGATTACAAGTGTGTGCCACCATGCCCAGCTAATTTTTTTTTTTTGTATTTTTAGTCGAGACGGAGTCTCATTCACCATGTTAGCTGGGCTGGTCTCAAACTTCCTACTTCAAATGATCCACCCTCCTTGGCTTCCCAAAGTGCTGGGATTACAGGTGTGAGTCACCACGTTCATCCCAAAGTTCTTCTCAATAAATGATCTCATTTGTACTTCATGAGAGCCCTGTATGGAGAAGTAAGGTAGTCATTCTTATCTATCTGTATTTGACAGACAACTATACTGAGACTGGGTGAGATGAGGTATCGTTCTTCCACTGTCATCAATATGCAGATAAAGTGACTGAATCTAGACACCATAGCTTCTGGTTCCTGGTATAGGTTTCGCAGTGTGGCACCAACTAAATCAAGCCCATTTTCACCATCATCTGTGAACGCCACGTGGGTCTGCACTGGGATTTATGGCTCTTCAAGGAAAACAATAAGATTTAGTTGAATGAGACCTCGACCTCTTATTTCTAGGAGCTTCTAATCTGAGATGAATAATTGTGATCATCTAGAGAATGACAGTGATGAATTCTTATACAATCTTTGAAATGGAGCTGAGGGTAAATAACACATGAATGAAATTTCTTTATAAAACCGTGGCGTTTGTCTGCTCTGGGGTTAATGTTTCCTTATAACAGCAACTGCTGAATGCCTCATGCAATGCAACTCTCCCTGGATAGAAGGGATTTGGGCTGGACCGAGGTAAAGAGTGCCGCTTTCCAAAGAAGAGAGGGCATTTCCACTGGGGTAGTTTCATAGTCCCATGAATAGAACCTTCAGCTCATCTAAGGGCCTCCTTAACACATCTGTAGCAACAAACAGAATATTGAAACCCCACCAGAAGGGTAACCTCTGCTTTTCTCATGCTTTTAGTATGCTGACTCGCTTTTCTTGGGGTTCTCCAACGACACAATCTGATAGTGCAGCAGCTTCCTGTTTGAGGGTTAATTATTTCTTTTTACGTCTATATTTAAGATGCTTAAATTTGTGATTCATTCTTTATAATTAGATATAATGCTTAGAATATATCCACGTATATCACATTAACATTTTTCCTTTGAGGGTGATTATTTTCCCCTCTGAGCCATTGCCAGTGGACGTAGGTCATGAAAACAGGTTGATAAACGCGGCATCTCAGTGCGACCTGACATTGGCAGTTGCTGTGGCCATGAGTCAAGCCCCTGCTGTGGCCGTGTGGGAAATTGCCATTTCCTCAAGGCTGGTTCACATTTGTGTCCCTGGATGGTGCACACTCTTTCAGCTGAACCAGAGCTCTTTTGTACTCTGATGGTTCTTTTTTGGGCAATGCTCCAGCCCCACAAAGCCCTGCCTTTTTTGAGTCTTTGCCTCAAGAGTGAAACCAAGAAATGACTGATGGGCTGGGAAGGTGGAGAGTAGAAAATGAAATCTCCCCCACGTGAGGGAAGGGCAGGGAAGGGTTTGAAGTTCATTTGAGGTGGCGAAAAACCGTCTTCCCCCTTTCTCCTTCCTTGGCTCTGTTCAAATAAGCAGAAGCTTTAGCAAATTCGCAGAATTGAGCCCATTTCTGTTTCCTCAGTGCCTGTTGTTTCGGAATCAGTGCATCCTTGCAACGGAGAAGGCGGCACTTTCTGTCCCCAGCAGGGAGACCATGATGAGGGAAGGAAGAGAGTGGGAAAAAAAGGAGGAAAGCAGGAACCAGGGGGAGAGAAAACGAGGAAGGGAGCGTGGCTGGGGAGGAAGGAGGAAGAGAGGCTGAGAGGGGTTGCAGCCGCGTGCCTCGGAGGGAACACCTTGCCGCCTTGGCCTTGCCAGCCGCTTCATGGCTGTCTGTTTCATGCCTGGGACTTCCTCTTCTCCAGATACTGAGCTGCTGTCTCACTGGTAACAATAAGTTAATTGAACAGCCTGTTGACAGATGTGCACACGGTGGCTCTCAGCTCTGGACTCTTTGTTATATTTGTAAGAAAGTCTGAAATAGCACCTGTCTCTTAAAAAAGCATGTGTGCATGCACACACATGTGCATGGACATACACACGAGCATGCACTCATGCATGCAGGCACACACGCGCACACACACACACACACACCTTTCTTTTTTTAAAATTCATTTTAGACGGAGTCTCACTCTGTTGTCCAGGTTCGAGTACACTGGTGTGATCTCAGCTCTCTGCAACCTCTGTCTCCTGGGTTTAAGTGATTCTCTGGCCTCAGCCTCCTGAGTAGCTGGGATTACAGGTGGACACCACCACAATCGGCTAATATTTTGTGTTTTTAGTAGAGATGGGGTTTCACCATGTGTCCAGGCTGGTCTCCAACTCCTGACCTCAGGCAATCCGCCCACAGCGGCCTCCCAAAGTGCTGGGATTACAGGCGTGAGGCCCCGCACCCGGCCTCTGCCCCACCTTTTACCAGGCTCTTCTCTGCCCCTTCTGAGTCCAGGCTTTCCACATTTCAGCCTTTCTTATGCTTTCATAAGTCATGGAGCATTTCTAAGTGAGGACCATTTCCATTTGCATTGTTAGGCTCCTTCATTAGGGATAAAGACTCAGAAGTTGTGCCACTGGAGGTCTGGTTATAAAGGAGGAATGGATGTATGCCACTGCAATGCTGAAATGAATTAACTGGGTCCTGAGGCTCATGTCCCTCTCTTTCATCTGTTTGTGTGGATTTCACCCTCTGTACAGAGCTGAAGTGTAAACCTGTCTTCCCCTGGACACACGTTGTATCCTTACCACTTCTTTCCATTTATATCACACAGCAATTCCCAGGCACGTTCTACTATTCTACAGGTGGACAGAGGATGAGGGTTTTCAGTTACGAGACCGCTATGCTCACTTTTCTTCTTTTTATTTGTCCTGAGCCCTGTCACAGAGCAGCGTACCCCAGCCCAGGTCTGGGTGCATGACCTGTCTGACTGATTTGGTCTGACTAAATGGGTCAACTCCTCTGTGGTTTAATAAACATAAGCCAAAGCAACTGTCCAGAGAATACATGACCATCAAGTAGATTAAAATGGAATGAACTCTTCTGTGTCCTAGAACCTCCTTTTCGCTCTCCGTATCCTAACATAGAAGATTGGGGCCGAATGGCCCAGTACACCCCACCTCCACATACCTGTGGAGCTTGTTCACATGGGCAAGGGTTGGGGACTCCACCACTGCCTTGCCCAGGCAAACAATGAATGGATGATGTGTCAGGAGCTGCTGGCCCCTGTGTGATCACCTTAAGAAGGCCGAATTGATGATCAGGGAGGCCCGGAGGTTATGTGCGAAGAGCTCAGGGCAAGGGCATCTCACCTTTGAAGTTAGCAGGAGGCCATTAATATACACGAACGAGATGAATGTAGTTGCTAAGGGACTTGTAACCACTTCCATATTCCTCCTTCAGTTAAAAGTCCCCTCCCTCTTACCCAGAAGAGTCTCAAGGCAGTGAAAATGGAGTTGAATCAGTGGTTCAGTAAAACTCCAATCCACAGGAGACTCATCTTAGAAGCTTGTTAAAGAAAATGCAGGTTGGGCGTGATGGCCGATGCCCATAATCTCAGCACTTTGGTAAGTCAAACCAGGAGGATTGCTTGCGTCCAGGAGCTTGAGACCAGCCTGGGCAACATAGGAAGACTCCATCTCTACAAAGGAAAAAAAAAAAAAAAAGAAAAATGAGCCAGGCATAGTGGTGTGTGCCTGTAGTCCCAGCTACTTGAAAGGCTGAGGTGAGAGGATTGCTTGAGCCTAGGAGGTTGAGGCTGCAGTGAGCTATGATTGTACCACTGCATCCCAGACTGGGTAACAGAGCAGGACCCCACCTCAAAAAAAAAAAAAAAAAAAAAAAAAAAGTAGAGTTTTAGGATCCGCCTCACCCTGATGTGTTCTGAGCCAGTGGGTCTTGGGTTCAGCGGAAGAATCTGGATTTTGAGTAACGGCTCTAGGACATTCTGATGCTCGTGGACACTAGACCTCATTTTGGGAAACACTGGAAAGAAGGTTTGCTCTTGGAGCCTGTGTTTCCCAAATACTTCCCTCAGGAAATCAGCAAACCCCAACACAATGAGCCCCAAGGAAGCGCTGTACATCGTATTAGGTCCTGATGAGAGAGAGAGGCAGTTATGTTTGTAAACCCTGCCCTTTGCCCCCTGGGAGGTAGCCTTTTCAAAGTGTCTGTGCAGCCCTCCCAGGACAGCGGAAGACAGTGACTGGGTTGAAGGAGACTCCTTAATCGAGGGCGGGGATGGTGGGAGGGAAGGAGCATGGTTCGCCAATCCCACCCCACTGAGACCTGGAGTTGAATCCAGGGCTGACTAAGCCCCGACATCTTGATACCACTCACGCCGTGGCATAATGAGATGGTGGTTTGACTCATCAGCTGTCTAGAAAGCCTCATCACACCCTAAAGTAAAAACACCACTTAGTAAGTTGGGCTTCAAACCAAGGGGATCTTTTGACCTCAGGACACTCCTGGGGAAAGGTGGGATGAGGGTGCAGGGCACGGGCCCCGGTGCCCTCAGCATCAGCACAGGTATTCAGGGAAGGCAAAAGCCTCGTCCTGTGGAACCGGTGTGGCCTGGGTTTTATTCTAGTTGCTTCGGAAGAAAATGCTGGAGCCTCAGGTAAAAGGTCACCCAGGCCGTGGGTCAGGGCTCCCACCTGACGGAGGAAAGGAGCTGGGGTGTGGACAGGGACGGAGTTGTCAGTGCCACTGGAGTCTTTGCTTCTGGAGGAAAACCAAGGCCAAGTTCTCCCTTGGGAGCCAGGGATGGGTGGAAAAGCCGTTGGCAAGGAGGTGTAGGGGGCCTGGGTGTGTCCCAGGAGGACCCTGGGAGAGCATGTCCTTGGAGGGGCAAGCCTGGGGCACTGCTGCTCTTCAGGCTGATGCACGGTGGAGGAAAGCCCCTGGAGGAGCAGCAGCAAGGCCAAGGCCGGTGAAAGGCAGGCAGGAGCCAAGACCTGTCCTACTTACTGCAGGCAGCTTCCGGGGGGATGAGGCTGTGCCAGAGCGGGAGACTCAGTGCAAAGGCTTGAGCTCATTTTTGTTTCTTGCAACTTAAAAACAAGGTGGTTTCTACCCACAGTGGAGCTGGTGTTCCCTTCCCAGGTCTGTGCCCCTGTGAAGGGACAGAGAAACTGAGGGAGAGGGCCTTCACTGGAGGGGTCCTGGGGCAGGGCTGGGCTGACAGCTGCTTCTGGGTACAAGTGATCCCAGGCCAGGTGAGAAAGCCCCAGGTGGCTTCTGGGACTCGTGAGCCAATGTGGCTGGGGAGGTGCCCAGTCTCCTCGGGGCTCTGTGCGTCTTTGCAGAACAGTGCCCAGCATTTGCCTCATCTCATCATCTCACCAAAAGCTGCCACCAGAGTGATAGAAAGAGTCCCAGTGAATGTCCAGAGCTAGGTCCTCTCTCCTTGTACCCAGACAAGGTGAGGACCACCTTTGGAGCAAGGAGCACATTCTTAAAGAACCAGCCACAAACTAGGTCAGTTTCAGGGGTGGAGTGTTGCAATGCTTCCAGTGAGAGGCACATGGGTGTTGCCACTTGGGATGGGCAAACGGGTTCTGGAAAAACGCCCCCACCCCACCCCACCCCACCCCACCCCCATCCCCATTCCCCACTCTGCTTAATTTTCTTGTTTCACGTTAGAGCTAAGCAATGCTTCTAATTTTTTATGGGAGGTTTTTTTTTTTTTTTTTTTAAATGAGTGAGACTGTATCTCCCCTTGCACCTCTTTCGATTTGGTTCTCAGGAGTAGTTTGGTGTTCAGCAGCAATGGCCTCTAAGCTCTGCGGACTCTGATGCCTGCGAGGCCTCGTGGGTGGTGATTTAGCATCAAGGGAACATGCAGCGCGGGAAAGGGCCTCGCTTATCACCCTGGACTGACGGCCGACCTGAGACTGAGGTTTGCCCACCGTCTGGGAACAAAGTCGCTGCCTCTGTATTAAGCTGCTTCAGAGAAATGACTATAGACCCCTTTCTGAAAACCCTTCAGGGAAGCATATCCGTCATTTTCTGTGACAGGGTACTTCAGCGTTAACCATTTCTCAAGCTCAGGAAGTGGTTTTCCTTCATCATATTTTAATTTAATTTTATTTTTTGAAGAGTGTAGGGGCCTGGGTAAGAGGGTTGTTCCAACTTGTGGTTCTGATGTAATTGTAGGAAGATTTGACACTGCCGTCTTCTTGGCCGAGGAGCGGGGACCTGAGAAATGTGGCAAAGCTATGCTTTTCCAGAACCTTCCTGTTCCTTCTAGATTTGAGTCTGGTGAGTTTCAGAGCTGGTTGTAAATCAAACTTGCAAACAAAACGTATAATAATCTGTAGCTTGTAGACATGTGTACCAGGTGACCTATCTTCTCTTCCTCATTTGAATACTTGTTACGTTTTCCCTGTATCATTTTTGTAGCTTATTATTATTACTATTATTTTGAGTGATGAGGTCTTGCTCTGTCACTTCACCTGGGGTGCAGTGGTGTGATCACAGCTCACTGCAGCCTTGACCTGCTGGGCTCAAGCCATCTTCCCACCGCAGCCTCCTGAGTATCTGGTACTGTGGGCTCAC
Source organism: Saimiri boliviensis (assembly GCF_048565385.1). Classification (NCBI taxonomy): domain Eukaryota; kingdom Metazoa; phylum Chordata; class Mammalia; order Primates; family Cebidae; genus Saimiri; species Saimiri boliviensis. The sequence goes on along the minus strand of NC_133456.1, from coordinate 113,002,224 downwards.
ACCACCATGCTGGGCTAGATTTTGTAGAGGAGGGATTTTGCCTTGCTGCCCAGGCCGGTATTGAACTCCTGTGCTCAAGCAGTCCTCCCACCTCAGCCTCCCAAAATGTGAGCATTACAGGCATGAAGCACTGAGCCAGGCTTTTGTGGTATTTCTAATACTTGTTCCTGTGACAGAGCCATGAGTTTGATCCATCATTGCTCCTGCACTAATGTAAAGAGCTCTGAAGGCCTGAATGGTGTCCGGTCAATGTGTTGCAGCTGGTAGGTTCTTGAAGCATGATGTTGGGTCGGTGAGGTTCCCCACAATGGCACCTGGCACCCACCAGCGACAGATGAACCTTATCTTGGAGGTCATCCTTCTCTATCATTGTTATTTCATTTCTTTTGTATGTCTCTGCGCAGAAAAGGTAATTAAAAATATACATGAGGGATTCTGATATGCTCTTGTGAGATTTGGGTCTCTTCCTAAACCAGCACTCAGCAAGGAGAAAGCCTTGTTCAGTTCGAGCACTAAGATTGTGAAGCCCAATGGCGGGAAGCAAAATGAGTTTGAGTCTGGCATCTCCCGGGCTCTTCTGGAGCTGGAGATGAAGTCGGACCTCAAGGCTCAGCTCAGGGAGCTGAATATTACAGCAGCCAAGGAAACGGAAGTTGGTGGAGGTAGGAAACCTATCATCGCCTTTGTTCCCATTCCTCAACTGCAATCTTTCCTGAAAACCAAATCTGGCTAGTACGCAAACTGGAGAAAAAGTTCAGCAGGAAAGCGTGTTGTCTTTATCATTTAGAGGAGAATTCTGTCTAAGCCAACTCGAAAAAGCCATACAAAAAATAAGCAAAAGTGTCCCAGGAGCTGTACTCTGACAGCTGTTCACGATGCAATCCTTCATGGACTTGACCTTCCCAAGCGAAATTGTGGGCAACAGAGTCCATGTGAAACTGCGTGGCAGTGGTCTCATAAAAGTTTATGTGCTTTGGACAAAGCACAGCAGAACAACATGGAACACAATGTTGAAACCTCTTCTGGTGTCTATAAGAAGCTCATGGGCAAGGATGTTAATTTTGAATTCCCAGACTTTCAGTTGTAAACAAAATGACTAAATAAAATACATATTCATAGAAAAAATATATAAATGAATGGGTCACATTTTTAAAAGATTTTTTTTGAAGGAAATATTGCAAAAAACATGTTACCAGGCTGTCAGTGTTGAGGTACCAAGAGTCCAGTCTAAGTTGACACAGGAATTGACTTACAGAAAACTTGTCCCTACTCCATGTCCCCAAACGGTCCTGAATGTGTGGGGATGGGGGATGTGGGGACAGGAAGCCTGTCTCAAGTTCATAGGGTTGAGGATGTCATCCCCTTGGAGGCAAATTTCTCTGGGAGATACTGCCCGGCATCCAGAGAACCTGCCCATGACAGATTTGAAATCTGTTTGGACTCAGCGGGGAGTATGACCTGTCAACATCTCCTTTCTATCATTGTTCATCTGATTTTTTCAATTGTAAGCCATGACAAAAGGATGTTTTAATATTTCCTTTCAGGAAGAAAAACTGGAATTTGATTGTAGGAAGTGAGCCCTTTGAGCTTCCTGGCAGCCTCCAACCATGAGCTGAATTCAGAAACGCTTCCCAGCTCTAGATCTGCATTTTTTAATGACTAAGTGGCCCTCCTCTATTTCCTTCCAAGGTGGTGCCCAAAGGACTGTGGGCTTTGGGCTGGGGAGTCAGCATTCCAACAGACAGGTCCCAGTGGAGCAGGCACACTGGACTTGAACAGGACAAAAACGTTCAGAGCAGTTTCCAAAGCTGTAGGTCCTTTGGCTTCTGGGATCTGGGTTGGAGCTTAGGGCCTTGGAAATGCCTGTCACTGGCCACACCTGGCCTTACTGAGCCCATGCTTGGTGGCGCCTCAGTGACACGGGCCCCAACAGTGTATCTATTTGCTCATTTGTTTGGGGAGAGGAGGTTTGGTTTGAAGGGCAGTTGGCAGAAAATAAAGAGCAAGAAGATAATTTCCATTTAATTCCTAATGGAACGATGGATTACTTGGGAGTGAATTGATGTGGGGGAAATATCAAATATTTGTAACATTTAAAGCAATAGGGATTATTAAGAGATCATTAAATCTACCTTTATTCTGCTATGGAGCAAGAGATCATGAAGAAATGCCTCTTTGTGGCCATTCGTATTTAGAATTTCCTTGAGGTTGCCTGGAGGTTATCACTGCAGCAAGTCACAGCTTCTGTGAACTTCTTCTCGGAGATGTGCCTTTCTGCTGAGACCCCAGCTCTATGTTTTTGAAAGTCCTCTGTTTGTAGACAAATGCTCTGTTAGTTCTCTATGTTCCTGTTAAAACTCAAGAAAAAACAAAGTGACCTAATTCCTTTAAACACGAGTTGTTCTGATTAGAATTACTTCTATTCCTGCAAAATCATGCTGATTCTTTTTTTTTTTTTTTTTTTTTTTTTTTTTTTTTTTTTAAAGACAGGGTTTCACCATGTTGGTCAGGCTGGTCTTGAACTCCCGACCTCAGGTGATCCGCCCGCCTTGGCCTCCAAAGTGCTTGCATTACAGGCGTGAGCCGCCATGCCCTGCCAATCATGCTGATTTTTTTTTTTTTTGAGACGGAATTTTGCTCTTGTTACCCAGGCTGGAGTGCAATGGCGCGATCCCGGCTCACCGCAACCGAGGGAGAGAGAGAGAGAGAAGAGCAAAAATATATACATATATTTTTGCAATTTTCCCTTTCAGAGCTTATTTCATTTTACTTAGACTCGCTGTTCAACAAATCTGCCAACCTGCAGAAAGAATCCTGTTTTTACAAAGTCATTTACACCAAGATGACTAAGTAATGGATCTTTCCTCTCACAATAAAAATATGATTTGATTTACAACACACAGGAATACATCTAAAGCTCTTACAAAAAATAAGGTGTCTAGTGACAAGAAGTTTCTTCTGGGAGAGGTAACTGAAACACTTCCACCAACCTCCGCCTCCTGGGTTCAGGCAATTCTCCTGCCTCAGCCTCCTGAGTAGCTGGGATTACAGGCACACGCCACCATGCCCAGCTAATTTTTTTTGTATTTTTAGTAGAGACGGGGTTTCACCATGTTGACCAGGATGGTCTCGATCTCTTGATCTCGTGATCCACCCACCTCGGCCTCCCAAAGTGCTGGGATTACAGGCTTGAGCCACCGCGCCCGGCCTTGGTCTCGATCTCTTGACCTCGTGATCCACCCGCCTCAGCCTCCCAAAGTGCTGGGATTACAGGCTTGAGCCACCGTGCCTGGCCTAATCATGCTGATTCTTGATGAAATGCTGCAGTCACACGGTATGGTTCATTCTGCTTCTTGAAGGGCCGGCAAACCTTTCTTTGTTCTTTTATTTGAGTCTTGCTTTGTTGCCGAGCCTGGAGTGCAGTGGTGCGATCTCGGCTCACAGCAACTTCCGCCTCCCAGGTTCAAGCGATTCTCCTGCCTCAGCTTCCTGAGTAGCTGGGACTACAGGTGTGCGCCACCACGCCCAGCTAATTTTTGTATTTTTAGTAGAGACGGGGTTTCACCATGTTGGCCAAGATGGTCTTGATCTCTTGACCTTGTGTTTTGCCCGCCTTGGCTTCCCAAAGTGTTGGGATTACAGGCGTGAGCCACTGTGCCTGGCAGGGCCCGCGAACCTTCATGCACGAAAGCCCGCAATTCTCTGGCAGGCTGGGCCAATGGGGAAAAGATCAGATGCAGAAGTTGTTGCTGCCTGAAATGGAAAAATCATTGATGTTGGATTCTCACATGCCAGATTGTAGAGCCACTTTCCTTCTCATCAGGTGCCCTCGTTACGCAAGAGAGCGTTTTCTCTAGCAGCGTTAACGAAGGGAACAACATCAGCAGAATATTCTGTTCCGAGATGTTTTCTCAACACTGAGCTGGATTTGCTCTTAAGCAACTCCAGTTCTTTCTCTTGAAACAAGAACTAGTAAATCCAATAAATGTTTGACAGGTTCCAGATTGTACACATCCGGTGCCATATGAAGGCACCAGGAGAGACAGAGGAGATTAGAGCTAGTCCGAGCCCTCCGGGTGCCTCGTGGGAAGTAAGATTCTCACATGAGAAGAGTAAAAAGGTCCTGTATATGGCACAGAGTCACTATATACACTGAGGACCCAGTGGATGACGCAGGCGGACTGCTGTAGAGTTTAGAGAAAGCAAAACCCACAGTGTACGGTGGATTGCCCCACAGGCCTTGGCTCCCGAGGAAAGAAGTCCACCCTTTAGCTAGAGGTGGAACCTTTTCTTTCACTTCTTTCTCTTCTCGGAGTTCATAAACGTGGATGAAGATCCGGGCTGTAACTTGCCTTTAACTCGCAGTGCATGCTAGAAAATGGAAGTACTTACCTTGACCGCTCTTGAGTAAATGCTGCCGTAGCTGGAAAATAGACGTTTCTTAGAGATTGCTAGAAATAGGTCCAGAACTGCACATGGAAAATCAGTGTTCTAAAGCATCAAAGTCACTCAGGAGGGTTGTAAAGGCAGAGTATGGAGTCTGCAGGCCTCCGCTTCTGTCTCTGCCACAGACGGGCAGTTTAGTTTTAATCAAATAGTCATCTTTGAACAATAACAATGGCAATGATGACAAGGGTCTAAATAAAAGAATGCCTTGCCGATTGTTGTAAGGATGCGAAGTGCTACGATCCTTATGATCCTCCAAGAACTTCTCGGTTCTTTCCTCTTGGGTTCTCCAGCTTTGCCCGTTGTTTTTTTTTTTTCCTGTCGATCATTTGTGTTTGTAAAAGGCAGAGGGCTTTGGAACGAGACGGTTTGGCTTTGTAGTTTGGCTCCGCTGCTTAGTTAACTGTGAACTGGGGTGAGTCACTCACCATCTGGGACCCTCAGTTTCCCCATCTGGATGTAATGGTAATATGCCTACTTCTTAGGATTGCTGGGAGATTAACTGAGATTGATCCTTGTGTGGCACGCATAGCAGAGAACTGGCATGTGCTCAGGACTCCGTAATAGCATCTCTTGTTGTGGTCTAAGGATCTGGTTCAGGGCTGTGACTGGCTTCAGAGGATCCACACAGGTGGTCTGCTGTCCCCAGAAAAAGTGGGAACGTGCTTCCCCACCTCTGCAAGGTTGGAGCAGCCCAAGCCTGTAAGAGTGGCTTGAGGACTGTCCGTCTCATCTGCCTTAGACGCCCTCCCTGTTGGTGGTTGGATACTGCTCACACTGATTTCGTGCTGCACCTAGGGTGCTTGGTTTCTCCCATCTACCAGCTGATGTTTGGCTGCAAAAAGGACACAGCCAGACCCAGGCACAGCAAAGAATCAGGGGTAATAAATCTGCACCATTGAAGGTGTTGGAGACGGGCACTAGTGCCTCAACCCCACGCAGCCCTACCTCCCTATTCTTTGAGATGTTTGGCTTAGTACTCCCAAGGGAGAAACGGGGAGTGAAGCTTTGCAACTAGGGGTGGAGGTGAGGCGCGTAAGTGCACACAGGCAATGCAGCTGGAACCTCTGTGCCCCTCCTGGCTCCATCGCTTCCCAATTAGGCCATCCTGAGCGGCTTATCTCATCTTCTTGTGCCCTGGCTTTCTCATCTCTAAAATGAGGAGAAGAATCATACCTACTTCATTAAGTTGCTGTTGGATTAAAGGACTTCATATACACAAAGCAATAAACAGTCCCCGGCACATAGTAAATAAATGTTAATTCATTAATGCGCAATACATGCTATTTCAATTCATTATTCAACTCAATTAGATTCGAGTGGAATTACAGTCAGTTCCCTGAGGAAGGCAGGTTGTTTTCTGCCCCTGTGGCCCTTGGTTATTACAAACTTTAATAAAGATGCGATTCGCTGCCCTCGTACTAGATTTTTTCCTGTCATTATAGCTTCCTGCCATTGACACATCATTGCTGAGATTAGTAGGTGTAGGAAAAATGTTGTGGTCTGGTCTATGTCGTGACAATATTTGTGGGAGGCCCCTTTGGTTAGTTTTGTTATTGCTTTTAATGCACTGCACATGAGCAATCACATGTGTTTGGAAAGAGGCCATATTGCTTTTCAAGACAGATGATGTAAAACTAGCTTTCATTCAATTGTGGAGTCAAGGAATTCCAGCAAATGTTCCTAAGAATGGACACCAGATATTTGCTGATATTCTCCCCGTGACCACCAATGTTCTTTATAATCTTTCCCCACTCTGTACATTCTGCCCTAGCTCTCTCAATGATGTAGATATAAAATAACATCTGAATTTTAATATCTTTGATTTTATTTTATCAGAGTTGCACAGGTACATAGTTTATAGAGAGTCAGATTATGAAGCTTATTATGAAAAATGGCAATACCTTGCTCAAAACCCTCCTACACTTTCCTAATCTCCAGAGAATATCACTTTTTTTTTTTTTTTTAAATGAAGTCTCACTATGTTGTCCAGGCTGGTCTTGAACTCCAGAGCTCAAGGGAAGCTCCTGCCTCAGCCTCCTGAGTAACTGGGACTGCAGGCATGCTATTCAACAATTTTAATTGTTCCTTTGATATTAACCTCTGTTATCTCTAAGTAACATGTTTTGAGTGCTATTTCTTGAATTTCACCATTAGGCATTTTTTATTTTCTTTCCACTGCTGGAGATAAAACTTTCTTTCTCTTTCACCAAATCTGCCCCTCAGCTACCTCTGATTACCTCTCAACATTCACTCCCTGCTCCCCATTCTCCCACTATAGTTATGTAGTAAATGTGATGATGCTATTTGATGTGAATGTTAATCATAATTGAGACTTTTAAAACACTATGATTACCCTGTTTTCTTATAAACTGTTGTCACTTTCTTAGTTTTTAAAAATAATTATCATGGCCGGGCACAGTAGCTTCAGCTTGAAACCCCAGCACTTTGGGAGGCCAAGGCGGGAGGATCACCTGAGGTCAGGAGTTCGAGACCAGTCTGGCCAACATGGAGAAACCCCGTCTCTACTAAAAATACAAAAATTAGCCTGGCATGGTGGCACACACCTGTAATCCCAGCTACTTGGGAGGCTGAGGCAAGAGAATTGCTTGAACCTGGGAGACAGAGGTTGCAGTGAGCCAAGATCACGCCATTGCACTCCAGCCTGGGCAACAAGAGCGAAACTGTGTCTCAAAAACAAAAAAGCAAACAAAAAAGACTTTTATTGAGTGTCTGCTGATCCTTAAAGGGTGGGGATACAGAAAATGGCCAACTGGCTTCCTTGTGTTCATGGGGAGTAGGTGTTGAGTGTTGGTATCTCTGTAGGCCTGTCTGGCTGGACCATTGCTTTGGGAGCCTCCATATCAATCTTTAAGGCTATGTTTTCAGAGGCTTGTCAGCTTGTCTGAAGAATACTCTTTTGGTTTCTGGTCTAGATGAAGAGCCATGGATGCCAACGTTGTAGGAACTAAATGAGAGAAGAAAGCTTGGGATCTCACTTTTAGAATGTGAACTTTAATTGAACCTACCTGTTTTCTCTGGGGACCCCTCTCTTTCAAATGTATCTAGGGCACCCCAATCTAGAGACCTTCTCTTTCAGCTTCTGCACAGAATAAACCTTCAGACTTCTGCAAGGATGGGGAAGGGGCTGCCACCTTGCTATAGAGAGAATGACTTTTTCCTTCTTTTTTATTTTTTTAGACCGAGTCTCACTCTGTCACCGAGTCTGGAGTGCAGTGGGATAATCTCTGCCAACTGCAACCTCCACTTCCCAGGTTCAACTGATTATCCTGCCTCAGCCTCTCAAGTAGCTGGGACTACAGGCGTGCACCACCACGCCTGGCTAACTTTTGTATTTTTTGTAGAGATGGGGTTTCACCATGTTGGCCAGGCTGGTCTGGAACTCCTGACCTCGAGTGATCTACCTGCCTCTACCTCCCAAAGTGCTGGGATTACAGATGTGAACCACCACACCCAACTGTCTTTTCCCTTCTTTAAGTGATTTGCAACAAGACTTCCTGTTCAGAACCCCATCTTTGCTCCAATGACCAAGGATACAGAGGGTAGCATCTGAGCCTCTTGGGGATTTGGGTGGTAAAAATTTGAACTTCCAGATTGTAAAATCCTGAGTGTCCAGCAGAGTAGATGATGAGACCCACACCAAGATGTATCTTTGTGAATTTTTAATCACTGGAGACAAAAACTAAAAGACTAAATATCAAGGGAAGAAAAAGGAAAGCCACATAAAAAGGATCAAGAATCAGGACAGTCTCAGGCATCTCAAAGTCAGCATTAAAGGCTACAGGACAATGGGGTAATGCCTTGAAAATTCTTAGGGAAAACTTCACTACTAAGATTGAGAATTCTGGTTTAGAATTCAGGGTGCTGCCTTTTGCAACACAAGCTGCTTATGATTGAATTTACCTGTAAGAGCCCACATCCTTCCTATTTTAAATTCCTAGCTTCCAAAATTTTATCTCCTCTCCTATTATGTTGTCCATGTGAATTTCTTTCTTTTTTTTTGCGATGGAGTCTTGCTCTATTGCTCAGGCTAGGGTGTAGTGGCGCAGTCTCAGCTCACTGCAAACTCTGCCTCCTGGGTTCAAGCAATTCTTCTGCCTCAGCCTCCCAAGTAGCTGGGATTACAGGTGTGCATCACCACACCCTGCTAATTCTTGTATTTTCAGTAGAGACAAGGTTTCGCCATGTTGGCCAGGCTGGTCTTGAACTCCTGACCTCAAGTGATCTGCCTGCCTCAGTCTCCCAAACTGCTGGGATTATAGACATGAGCCACCACATCTGGTGAATTTATTTCTTAACACAACTCTCTTTGCTGTCATTTTATTGGGGTCAGGAAGGGATAGAGACAATGGCATGTTTTCAACTCACTATCTTTAACTGGAAACTATGATCAAGGGCTTTTTGGGAGACAGAAACTGGAGTGTTAACAGGTAAGCGAGTACTGTATTGTCTTAAGTGGTCATCTCGGTGGGCTCTGTACTGATTGTACTTATGGTAAACAAGCTACCACTAGCCAACATGGCTTTCTAAATCCTCTTTGGAACTGCCTTCACAGCCCAGGCTATATTCTTTTGAATCTATGCAAAAGTTGAAAACTTTGTATTTCGATAGATTTGATTTTTAAAAAATGTTTAACCTAATTTAAGTCATGCTTGCCTTGGCATGGGGAATAGATCGTTCAGTAAAAACATACAGTAAAAACAAAACGTCTCATCATGTGCAACTTTAAAACTACAGTGATGATGTACCTTAACTACTTTCCATGCACACAAGTCTAATATTCATTTTTTTTAAAGAAATAAACACAATTAAGACTTCTAGGAGCATTTTATAATAAAGTAATTCCTAATTTTCTTTGTAAATAGATCAACACCTCCAAAATACAAATTTCTATACACAGTGAGCATTTTCTTAAAATGAACACTTAAGTAAATTAAGAGACTCTGTCTCTACTAAAAATAAAAAAAAGTAGCGGGTGCCGGGTGTGGTGGCTCAAACCTGTAATCCCAGCACTTTGGGAGGCCGAGGCGGGTGGATCACAAGGTCAAGAGATCGAGACCATCCTGGTCAACATGGTGAAACCCCGTCTCTACTAAAAACACAAAAAACTAGCTGGGCATGGTGGCGCGTGCCTATAATCCCAGCTACTCAGGAGGCTGAGGCAGGAGAATTGCCTGAACCCAGGAGGCGGAGGTTGCAGTGAGCCAAGATCGCGCCATTGCACTCCAGCCTGGGTAACAAGAACGAAACTCCGTCTCAAAAAAAAAAAAAAAAAAAAAAAAAAAAAAAAAAAAAAAAAGTAGCAGGATGTGGTGATGTGCTTATGGTCCTAGCTACCTGGGATGTTGAAGCAAGATTACTTGAGTCCAGGAGTTTGAGGCTTCAGTGAGCTATGATCTTGCCGCTGAACTTAAGCCTGAGTGACAGAGCAAGACCTGGTCTCAAAAAAGTGGAAATAAAAATAAGAAAAGCAAAGATGTGAATAGGATATAAAATCATACATCAAAGTTGAATGTAAGGCCAGGCGTAGTGGCTCACACCTGTGATCTCAGCACTTGGGAGGCTGAAATGGGATGATTGCTTGAACCTGGGTGTTTGAGACAAAGCTGGGCAACATAGAAAGGCCTCATTTCAATTTAAAATAAATAAATACATAAAAATGAAAAAACAAAAAAAGAATTGAAATTTTGTAGCAAAGAAAACATACATAGAAAATAGTGAGAAGTTAACATCAGAGAGAGAGAGAGAGAGAGGCTTTTCTAGCCGACTTTCAGCTTACATCCATATGAGCAAGCAAGGCACATCTCATTGAGAGCCAGCTTCAGAGGACAGCAGTTGTACTTACTACCACTAGTAGCAGTAGCTCAAGTGTGGAAACCATAAAGAAGACCCTTAGTTGTAAAACTCTGATTTTCAGATGAAAACCATCGCTGTGCTGGGTGTGGTGGCTCACACCTGTAATCACAGCACTTTGGGATGCTGAGGTGGGTGAATCACTTGAGGTCAGTAGTTCGAGACCAGCCTGCCCAACACTGTGAAACCCCGTCTCTACTGAAAAAAAAAAAAAAAGTTAGCAGGGCACAGTGGTGGACACCTGTAGTTCCAGCTACTCAGGAGGCTGAGGCAGGAGAATCACTTGAACCTGGGAAGTGGAGGTTTCAGTGAGCTGAGATGGTGCCATTGCACTCCAGCCTGGATGACTGAGCGAAACTCCATCTTAAAAAAAAAAAAAAAAACGATCACTGCCTTCCTTCTGCTTGAGCTAGGTGCCATAGTGTGCTCTCTGACGTTGGGGAAGGGACAAAAGCCCTGCCTGCCCACCTTCTTAGGCGGCAGATGCACTGGCAAGATGGCAGCTTTCCTCTTATGGTTTATGGTTCTCCTTCTTCCTACCTGGGGGCCAGTGAGCAGGCTAAAGAACGAAGATGAGCAGAAGGGTCAGGCCCGCGTTGATCTGGGGTCTGAAGCAGTCTGCAGCCTCAGAGCGACGGCAAAATGCATCACGTTTCACTGAAGTGCTTCATGCGGTTGGTTGCCCAAACCACCACTGTATTTGGGAAAAGAAGCTAAGTTTGATGGACTTGCTCAATTCGTGAAACTGTTTCGAGCCTGTGGGGCACAGCTTTCCCCTCTGTTTCTGGTATCTCTAACTGCACTGATCAGCAGGGATGGCTTTGATTTGCATAATATAAGAAGGAAGCAGCTCAATAAAAATGCACTTAGTTCTGTGTCTTTACATGAGTGGCTAACAAATTAGCGCAAGGGAAGCTTTTGCAAATGAGAGATTAAATTTCCTTGTTTATGTTGGAAATCTCCCTTGGTCTCTGTCAGCAAATGTGCTATAACATTCTTTCCGTGCTGGGCAGCTTTCAGTTCGTTTGTTATTTTTATTTCTTTTGTTCTTGCTGTTAGCCTTCAGAGTGACCATCTCTCTGGTGTAGATAGACACTCTAGTCCGGGCTTAGGGAAGGCTTCCTGGGGGCCGGGGGTGGGAGCGGAATGGGGGGAGGATTGACAGACGACCTACGGGATGCTAGGTGCCGTTTGAATTTCAAATAAACACGCAGAGTTTATTTTTTTCAGTATAAGTATGTCCCAAACATTGCATGAAAGGTACTTATACTGAAAAGGGTACTATCGTTTTTCTGAAATTCAGATGGGACTGGGTGCCCTGTGTTTGTATTTGTTAAATTCGGCAGCCGCAGAGCCCCTTGGGAGGGGAGGAAGAACTTCTGGGCCTGAGGCTGTAGGGAGGGAGCTGCTCTTCCCACTGGTTTTTTCTTTCCCTAGCAGAAAGAAGATTAGGTATTAAAAAATAATAATAATAAACTCCCTTCCCCCCCCCCCTTTTTTTTTTAATGGGGATAGGGTCTCGCTGTTGCTCAGGCTGGTCCCAAACTCTTGGCTTCAAGAGATCCACTCACCTCAGCCTCCCAAAGTTTTGGGATTACAGGCATGAGCCAGTGCACCAGGCCTTAGAGCAGGTTTTAAGTCAAAGCTGGCCCTTACTTTTTTTAGGGACCAGGGTGAGGACAGTGAGTCATTGGCTTAGGTACAAATCCAGTAATGGAGATAAAGAATATTTTAATGCAATATTTAAAAAATTGGAAATGAATGCTTCTGTCTTTATTTTAAGAATTTCGTAATTTGTTCATCATTAATCTTTGGTGTGGTGGTGTGCACCTGTAATCCTAGGTATTTGTGAGTTTGAAGTGAGAGGATTGCTTAAGCCCAGGAATTCAAGGTTGTAGTGAACTATGATTGTGCCACTGCACTCCAGACTGGGTGACAGAGTAAGATCTCAATTCATAAAAAGTAAGATGCTCCAATGTTATATTAGTTGATTGTTATATATGCATGAGATAAACACTTTTTAATAATACAAATACTTGGAATATTTAGTGTGATAGTTTTATTTGTCTTTGTGTTCCACGATATTTAGAAATCCCGATAGCTGTGGTTTATGCATTCAATTCATGGTTGATGCAGGCAAACCCAGTGTTTCAGACTTGCCACATGGAATAAATGGAGCCCAATGTCAGTCAGTTATGTTGCCCATGTGGCTGAGAAAGACATGCATTGTTCACGTAATAATCATGTGTACACACACACAAGGGATATGTGCACATGCACACACACATACACACAGACTCTCCCCCTCTCTCTTTCTCTTTCCTTCTGATACATAAAGATTTAAAAGCAGAGATTAGGCTACTCTGGGCACTTACCCTAAAAAAGAATAAGTACTACTCTGGTGTAGTCCTGCTCTTCAAGGGGAAGTTTTACTAAAAAAAAAAAAAGCCACTAATAAAAATAAATGCAAAATAAAAGTAGAGATTAGGAGATTAAAAATGTGAGAGGGGGCTTAAAAGAGTGGGCGAGGGATGCTTAAGAAATACAGAAGAAAGGTTGGGGCGGCATTGGCGTTAAATGAATGAATGAATAAATGGAATGAATGAATGAGGGAGGGAGGGAGAAAACAAAGACTCCCTTGGGCTCCATGAAGCACAGTGCAAGGAATACGATGAGGCCTTATTCCACGTGGCAGGTCTAAAATGTTGGGTGGTGGCAGAAGCTCTTCCATCTCCTAGCCCAGTGCTCCAGTAGTGGTGAATAATTCGCATTCTAGTTACTGCCTTTATTTTTGCATAATTTACTATCTCCGTGGCATTCTGAAGAAGAGTGATCAACTGCCCTATTTAGAAAGCAGAGCTATCTCAAAAATAAATCTGATGGACAGTATTTTAGTGGATTACATGCATTGAATTTAGGAGTTTGTAAATGAGCAAGAGTAGGAGTCTCTTAATGAACAATTTCACCATCATGAGTTTATCCTAAGAAACTTGATTGTGAATTTTAGCAAAGAGTAACTGACATTGATGTTTTCTGTAAAACTGTTTCCAGCAGCAAAGACTGCACACTACCTAAACACAATAGATGAATTGTTAACTAAATTATGAAACAATTATACAATGAAATTGTGTACGGTCATTAAACATTCACATCGTAAAAGGATATTTAACAATGTGGGGAAATGTCCATCTTATAGATTGTTAGATAAATAGATTACATGAGAATGAATGAAGTATGATCATTAAAAACCTTGATCGTGTATCTAATCTATGTATATCATCTATCTAATTGTACATAATCTTCATATATATCCAGTCTATATAGAAAAATGATATAAAGGAAAGAAAAACCTAGGTTCTAAAACAAAATGTTGACAGTAACAGTTTCACTGGCTGGTGGGATTTTAGATGATTTCATTTTCCTTCACAGTTTTCACTGTTTTTTTTTTTTTTTTTTTTTTTTTTTTTTTTTTTTTAATAAACATGCTACTTTCCTAGTTTTGGATAAATTAAAACCATTCACTTTTTAAAAACATCCAGATTGTAAAATAATTATGTGGAAAATGGTCTCACTACATGCGTGGCTATGTATTTGTCATGCCTAAAAAATAGATCATAAATAAATACAACAAAATGTATATAGTGTCTATAGGTGATAAAATCGCAGGTGATTCATACTTTTTTTTTTTTTTTTACATTTTTTTTTTGGGCCCAAAACATATACTTCTGAAATCAGAAAGAAAATACAGTGAAAGGAATTGACCGGTAGCTGCGGCTCATGCCTATAATCCCAGCACTTTGGGAGGTCAAGGCAGGCAGATCACCTGAGGTCAGGAGTTTGAGACCAGCCTGGTCAACATGGTAAAAGTCCATCTCTATTAAAAATGCAAAAATTAACCAGGTGTGGTGGCAGGCACCTGAAATCCCAGCTACTTGGGAGGCTGAGGCAGGAGGATTGCTTGAACCTGGAGGTGGAGGTTGCAGTGAGCTGAGATTGCATCATGGCAATCTAGCCTGGGTGACAAGAGCAAAATTCTGTCTCAAAAAAAAAAAAAAAAAAAAAAAAAAAGTACAATATAAGGAATCGATGAGTAACATTTGGAAAAAGAAAGACATTTAAATTACATGTAATAACATTCTTTCGGCATCTTTTAGTGAAAGACCCTTAAGATGCAATTTCTGTCTTTTCTAGATAGGGTCTCACTCAGTCACCAGGCTAGAGTACGGTGGTGTGATCAGGACTCACAACAGCCTCAACCTCCTGGGCTCAGATGATGCTCCCGCTTGCCTCTCAAGTAGCTCAGATTACAGTTGTGTGCCACCAGGCCCAGTTAATTTTTTGCATTTTTTGTAGAGAAGTAGTTCCTGCATGTTGCTCAGGCTGAACTCTCGGGCACAAGTGATCCTACCCTGGGCCTCCCAAAGTGTTGGGATTACAGGCGTGAGCCGCTTCACCCTGCCTTAAGATGCAATTTCATATGAAATTTGCTTGTAATAGATAATGCAAACTCTCAAAGTCATTCTTACACATGGATCACTGTAGACACTTCTGTTTACTGCCTTTCTGCCAGATGTTTCTCCATCTCATAGATAGTGGCCAGCTAAATTTTCTGAAGCACACAAATACCACCATGCTGCACCCCTGTTCAAAAACCTATAAATTCCTATGATGGTCAGAATCAACTCCAGCCTTTTTTGCCCATTGTGAAGTCCCTTCACTGTCTTGTGGCAATCTGTTTTCCTGTCTGTCCTTCCAGACTCCACAATATTCATTGATTCATCAACCCATATTTAATGAATTCTTATTTCATGTAGGACACCATGTGAGGTGCTGACATACATAATTTGTTCTCGTCAAACTAGACAATTCAGCTTTCTCATCTGTGATTTGTGGTTAGTCATCTCTGTGTTTTCTCCCAGGCTGTTTTGTTTTTACGAAAGTTCTTTCTTCCATTTCTGCTTTTCAAATTCCACCCTTTCTGTGAGTCCCAGCCCAGGTGGCACCTACTAGTTCCAGGTGGTGATGGCTATATTTTTCTGAATAATTCCTTCTTTGTACATTTCTTACAGCTCTCTCCACACACTGTTTTTTACTTTAGCAGGCAGAGAATTTAAGTCGTGCAGGGACCAGCCTGCTTGGGACAGGGTGGGGCTGGGGAATGGTTGGGTGGAGATGGGGAGCCCCCCAGAGAGGGGCATATATCAGAATCATGGTGGACAGAGCCTGTGGTGGTTTAAAATAGCATATTAAAATAATCATTACCTCCTGTTTATTTTTTAGGTTAGTATGACATTTATTTGGACCTTTTAAATGAGAGTATCAAAAGGTACATGAATTAAAAATGGGGAGCCACACTGCTTGCTGGGATTGTGTGAGTACCTCTATAGCTGCTGATTAAATGAATGTAAAATAATACATGAAAACTACTTTTTTGGTGGGGTGCAATGGCTCATACCTGTAATCCCAGCACTTTGGGAGGCTGAGGCTGGCAGATCACGAGGTTAGGAGTTCAAGACCAGCCTGGCCAAGATGGTGAAACCCTGTCTATACTAAAAATACAAAAATTAGCTGGGCATGATGATGGGTGCTTGTAATCCCAGCTACTCAGAAGGCTGAGGCAGGAGAATCGCTTGAACCCAGAGGTGGAGGTTGCAGTAAGCTGAGATTGTGCCATTGCACTCCAGCCTGGGTCAGAGTGAAACTCTGTCTCAAAAATAAAAAAAATAAAAAAAGAAAACTACTTTTTACGTAGTTAACGTAAGGCCTGCACTCTTGGTGTTGCACATTCTATGGATTTCAACAAATGCCTAACAACATGAACCCACCATTGTAGCATCATACAGAATGGTTTCATTGCCCTAAAAATCCCGTGTGCATAGACTATTCATCTCTCCCTCCCCCCAAGCCTCTGGAAACTACTGATTTTTTTTTTTTTTTTTTTTTTTTTTTTTTTTAGAAATGATCTCACTCTGTCGCCCAGACTGGAACGCAGTGGTGAGATCATAGCTCACTGCCGTCTTGAACTCCTGGGCTCAAGGAATCTTCCTGGTTTAGCTGAGTTTTTTTGATTTTCAGTAGAGATGGGGTCTTGCTATGTTGTGCAGGCTGGTCTCAAACTGCACTCTAGCGATCCTCCTGCCTTAGGCTCCCAAAGTGTTCAGATTACAGGCGTGAGCCACTGTGCCTGACCTACCACTGACCTTTTCACTGTCTCTATGGGTTTGTCTTTTCCAGAATGTCATATGCTTTGAATCATATAATATGTAGACTTTTTAATACTGGTTTCCTTCACTAAGTAATATGCATTTAAGTTTCTTCTACAACTTTTGGGGTTTGATAGCTCATTTCTTTTCAAACTAAATAATATTTCTTTGGATGTACCAGAGTATATTTATGCACTCATTTACTGAAGGACATCTTGGTTGCTTCCAAATGTTGGCAATCATGAAAAAATCCATGTGCAGTTTTCTGGGTAGACACCAGTTTTCAACTCCTTTGGACAAATACCGAGGAGCACGATTTCTAGATCACAGGGTAAGAGTAGGTTTAGTTTTGGAAGAGATCGCCAAACTGTCTCCCAAGCCTGCTGCTCCACATCCCCTCCTGCATTTCATGTTGTCCATGTTCCGGATTTTGGTCATCCTAGTAGGTATAATAGGTGTGGAGTGGGAGCTCACTGTTGTTTAATTTGTGTTTGCCTGATGATATATGATGAGGAGTATGTTTTCATATGCTTATTTGCCATCTGTAGCTCTTCTTCAGTGACATGTGTATCTAGATTTTTTGCCCATTTAAAAATTGGACTTTTTGTTTCCTTATGGAAGAAATATTTTTGATCACAGTTTGCCCATGTGTAATGGGAAGTAAGTTCCAACCAATGCTCCAGTGATGTAAAAGTGACACTGTCCAACGGTAAGCCGCGTAGAGGTGACACTGTCCAACACTGACTCAGGTAGAGGTGACACTATTTAACACAAACTCAGGCAGAGGTGACACTGTCCCAACACTGACTCAGGTAGAGGTGACACTATTTAACACAAACTCAGGCAGAGGTGACACTGTCTGAAACTGACCCTGTAGAGGTGACACTGACCGTGACCGATTTGCTGAAAACGACAACTTCTTCCAAAGCAGCATTTTGAGAAGTGAATCCTAATGATAGTTTTTTATTTCCACCACAACTTGGCTCTTCTTTCACTCTCTGTCCTTTGTGTGACCATGTAGCTGGGTGGAAACACAAAGGCTGAATGCACCTTCCTCAGAGGTGAGTGTCCAGACTCTGTCACTGATTCTTTGCCTGGGCTCCCCTGCACCCTTCTGTCCACCTCGCCGGGTCACCCCTTGCTTGGCCGAGTCATCCTCATCCTCCAGGAGGCCCTTGCAGACACTTTCTTTCCAATACCAGATTAGGGACCTTCTTTGGAACTTTCCATCCTGTCCTTCAGCTGACAAAGTGCCTCTGACAGGGTCTTGGTGACTACTGTCCTTGCCGTGGGACCCAGGTTCAGTAGCCACCAACAGCACATTAGATTCTGGGACTCTGTCTTGCTTACTTTGGTATCCTCAATGTCTAGTAGACATGAAATCGATCGAAAATCTAAATTGAAAGAATATCTGCAGCAGATATTTATTGCACATCTGCGTCCTTGGAATTGTCCTATTAGCTTTGGAGAGCTTCACAAAAAAAATTCCGAAGATTCCTACCCGCTGGGATTTTACATAATGACTATTTGAACAGATGAATATGGATTAAAATTGCAGAGGGAGAAGATGGATCCTTATGTTAATTTATTCACAATATTACCATGAATTTGCAAGACTGAAAATGTAAACACGTCTCCATATCCTTTTGCAGATTGGTAGCTCATTTCCCTTTAGCACAGATATATGTTATCTATCTATCTATCTATCTATCTATCTATCTATCTATCTATCTTAGAAATGGGATGTTGCTATGTTCCCCAGACTGGACTCCAATTCCTGGGCTCAAGCAATCCTCCTGCCTTAGCCTCTCTCAGTAGTATCCTGTGGTCACTGACATGGGTTTCTCCATGTTGGTCAGGCTCATCTCAAACTCCTGACCTCAGGTGATCTGCCTATCTATCTATCTATCTATCTATCTATCTATCTATCTATCTATCTATCTGTCTATTTGTCTATCTATCTTTCTAGCTATCTATCGAATATCTATATCTATCTATCTCTATACAGATCTATATAGAGATATCTATATAGATGGAGATAGATAGATATTAGACAGATAGTCGAATATCCCATACTTCCAAAGTGCTGGGATTATAGGTGTGAGCCCCCACTCCCAGCTGCACATCTTAGTTCTTAGCACTTTCAAGCATCTCTGGCATTCTTTTGCTGCATTATTAGTAGCCCATCTTTTCTCCATCTTTGTTACTGTTCCATTGCCTTGATTTTGTTCTACCTTCTAAACTTCAGGACAGTGTGCCTAAGCCAAAGGGGATTTCTACATGGTAAAAGTGATTGATCACCATCAAATCACAATAGAAATATTGTACCTACTGCAAAAGAAAAAAATGTAAGTGGAATATATTCAAGAATTTGAGCACTGTGGTGTTTCTGGTTTCAACATGGTCACCTAAGCTGTTTGGTGAAACTTCTTCCACGTTTCTCCATCCCTCCAGGTGTTTTTTTCTGAACCCGGATGTGATACATTAAAGGACCTGACAGAAAAAGAATGGAAGACATTCTAAAATGTCTAAGCATACAGTGAAGGATGCGCATAGCATCCACCAACCCTCAATATCTGGTGGAGAAACTCATTCAAACACGAATCTATGAGTCCAAGTCCTGGAAAGAGGAGTGCTTTGGACTTACGGCTGAACTTGTAGTTGATAAAGCCACAGAGTTAAGGTTTGTGGGTGGCAACATAAAATCAACACCATTTCTGTGTTTAACTTGAAGTTGCTTCAGATTCAACACAAGAAGCATGTCATTGTAGACTTTATAAAAAATGAAGATTTCAAGTATATACACATGTTGGGGGCCCTTTCCATGAGGCTGACGGGCCCTGCAATTGATTGCTACAAGTACTTGGAGACTTTGTGCAATGACTATTGAAAAATCAAGAGCCAGAACTGAAATGGGGAGTTTGAATTGATGCCTTCGATGAGTTTATTGATGAACGATTGCACAGTGAGAGAGTCAGTGATCTCGTTCTGCCCGGCTACAGAAACGCTATGTATTAGCGTTTTTCTCTCCTGTAGGCTTTTACCTGGAGCCTTGCCACCTCTTGGTCTGCCTGTGTGGTGTTTTCTTTCCTCTTTAATCTCCAAATGATGCAGCTTCATGCTCTGGACAGGAAAGAGGCCAGCATTAGGGTGAATGTCAGAGAAAGCCAGAAAGGAGAAGGGGAGTTCTTTCAAGTCAACACATGATAGGCTTCCACACCATGGAAATGAGGCTCCCCACTACCACTGAAAAGATGATTTCTCACGGTGTTTGCCCACCAAAGGGGTCTGTGCAAACGCTGGTGTTGATGCAGTTCTGAGTGGGTTCTGCTTTCACTTACGTGACTTCCACCATTTTCCAAATACTGCCTCATTCTTGCCTCTTGGATCCAGAGTTAGCCATCACAATGAGACTGCGTGGGTGACCTTAATATTTCTCAAAGCCACAAGTGTTTTTGTTTTTCACATTGAAGCAGTGGGGTTGCAGGTGAGAACACAAATGTAGATCAGTAACAGTTGACACTTACCTATTGGGTTTTCCATGTTACCCAAGTTTTCTTTTTTGAAAAATAATGGGCTTAGATGTTTTCTTAGGGATATTTATAGGAGTTTTTCTCTTTGCAGGTTCACCAATGAGCACTTATTAACACACGCAAGTGTGTCCAGCTTTCTCCTACCATGTGATTAGCAGTCTATCTCTTCCTCACCTCTGTTACTGCCTTGATTTTTTTGGTCCAACTCAAACTCCAGGACAAGACAAAGGGGTTATCCAAAGGTTTCAGTTTTACTACGTTTTTTGTTTCTTTGTTTTTGAAAGGATTATCCTCACAGTCAACCAAGAAGCCAATTGGGTAAACCAATGAGAGGGAAGTGCCAAGTGGCGTAAAGAGAGCAGAATGTTCTGAAGGCTCCTGTGCACCTGCACATCTGGTGGCCGGATACGACAAGTTAGTTCTTCTTTGTTAGCCTTCCAGAGAGAGCTGTCAGCACAGCAGCCATTGGGAGTATACTTGAGAGGATTTTAAGTAAATACTGCCATGAGGCCAGCCATGTGTGCGAACTGTCAATTTGTATTTCTATGATGTGTGACTGTGCTGAAGCAGGCATCATGAATCATTCAGGATTACCCTTATGGAGAGCCTCTAATTCTGCCTGAAGGATTAGGGAAGCAGGGTTCAAATGCCATTCATCAGCCCCGTCTTTCAGGGAGCACTAGTAAAGTCATCCTATGCCTGACCTGCAGTTGAATCACTCCATTTCCAAATCTCAGAGAAAGGTCACCTAAAGGTAATGGAATATTTTTGTCAAGGTAGCGTCGTCCTGCTCCCTATGCTGGCTCAAGAAAATACTTTCTGGGACAGAAGATGGGGAGGAAGGGAGACTTCCAGAGAAGAGAGACAATGGATCGTTGCTCTGAGCATTTTTAAAAAAGATCTTCCTGAATCTCATAGGTATTAATGCTGCTTTTAAGAGTCATCCGACTGAGATGTAATGTTAAAATCTTCCCAAAGCAGAGTACATCCACCATCAAGCATATGCTAAACGGATGAATAGGAGGCATTTTTTCAACAAGTTGTTTGCAATTCCCTTTTTTTTGTACCTTCTCAGTTTAGGCCTTTGGACAATATCTGGATCTTTTTGGTGCTTGGCAACCTGAATTATTCTCTGTTAATCACTCTGAGTGCTTTGATTGATTTGATTTATATTTAAATACTGAACCAACTTTTATAGAGAACATTTATGTGTTCTCTCATAAATGATGAAAACACATGGTTACATAGAGAACACACACACTGGGGCCTGTTCGTAATGATTCTTCGTGGAATCATTAAGAATAATAAAAAGAAGTTCAATGTAAAGAATGTATATACCCAACACAATATAAATTATTCTATCATAAAGACACATGCACACATATGTTCATTGCAGCATTATTCAAAATAGCAAACTAAATGCCAATCACTGATAGATTGGATAAAAAAATATGGTACATATATATACCATGGAATACTATGCGGCCATAAAAAGGAATGATATTATATCCTTTGCAGGAACATTGATGGAGCTGGAGGCCATTATCCTTAGCAAACTAACACAGAAACAGAAAATCAAACACTGCATGTTCTCACTTGTAAGTGGGAGCTAAATGATGAGAACACATGGACATACAGAGGGTAATGATACACACCGGGGCCTCTTGGAGAGTATAAGGTGGGAGGAAGGAGAGGATCAGGAAAAATAACTAATGGGCACTAGGCTTCATGATGAAATAATCTCAGCCACGATGAAAATATCTTCATTTTTTTCATCATGTTTACCTAACAAAGCCCCCAACACACAAGTTTACCTAACAAAGCTGTGCTTGTACCCCTGGACTTAAAAGTTAAAAAAAAAATGAATGAAGTAGCCCAGGTTCAGGCTTTTAATATTTGTTGTTGGCCTCATTGACTTGCAGTGGCTATTTTGCAATTGTTGTGAAGATATTTTCCTCGTGGCTGAGCTTTCCACAGCTTTGGGCAGTGGATCACTCCGGAGCGTGCTTTTGCACTTGGCTTTCTGCGTGGCGTCCTGCTCTGCTTCTCCTTCTATACCCCACCTCCCTAACTTCTTCATGTTGGGATGCCCTGATACAAGGGGCTCTGTCACAGGTAGGTTGTAGCAAAACTGTAGAAAAGCTTAAATGCCATTATGAGGAGATGAGATCCTCTCCTCTATTCAATTGAAAGATGGAACTATTTTGAAAAGGAAGATAATGCAGGCAAATGTACCAAGGGTAGGCAGGAGGGCAGAGAAAAATACTCCAAAGAGTGAGACACCGTCCTTGGGAAAGGATCAAATGGATTCTGTCTACTATTAGTTTTGGGTCTGTAAGTGAATTATTTCATTCCTAGGGTTTGTTTTCTCATCTGCAAAAACAGTCTGGGCATGGTGGTGCAGGCCTGTAGTCCCAGCTACTTGGGAGGCTGAGGCAGGAGGATTGCTTGACCCTGGGAAGTCGAGGCTGCAGTCAGCTATGATCATGCTACTATACTCCAGCCTGGGTGACAGAGTGAGACCTATCTGAGAACAAACAAACAGCAAACAAACAAAAGCACCCAAAATGAGAACAAAACCAGGATCCACTTCATAGTGTTGTGAACACCTAGTTGAAGAATGTGTGGTCACTGCCTGGCTCTGCCTTCCCGTTCTGGTGAGCTAGCAGATGTGGACTGAGGATTACTCTGCAGTGGCCAGCCCACACGGTGGCCCCCAGGGGCCCCTGCTGCCCATTGTATCAGGGTTGGTCTGCAAGACCAACAATGTTTGGCGGAAGTAATATGCTACTCCTGAGAGTCGGTTATAAAAGACTTAGGCTTCTACCTTGGGCATTCTCCACTCACTGCCTCCCCATCCCTCTTAGATCCCTGGCTTCTGGGGAGGCTGGATGCCACTCTAGAGAGAGGTCTTGGTGGGAAGACACTAAAGCCTCAAACCAATGGCCAGAGAGGAACTTAGAGCCAATGCCGTGTCGGGGAGCTTGGGAGACTCTGTTGGACTGTCACATGACTGCGTCCGGGTTGACTGCTTGATTCCACCTTCATGAGTGAGCCAGCTCAGCCACTCCTAGATTCTAGAACCACAGAGAAAATGTTCATTGAGAGAAAAATGTTTGCTGTTTTAAGCTGCTAAGTTCTGGTAATTCATTATGCATCAGTGGATTGCTAGTGGAATGCCACTGGCATTCAGCAAATGCCTGTGATTTTGGAATCTGTGAGATGCCAGGAGGGAGCAGGGTCTTAGCATTTATCCTTTCCCAGGTAGAGTTGGTGCATTGCAGGGCAAAGGGGAGAAGAGACTTCAGATGGGTGGAGCTTATGAGAAGAGAAATCTGGAAAGAAAAAGAGGAGAGTTAGGACATGAATATTCTCTGATGATCTTGAGAACATTTGTGTGTGATGCCCAAGACAAGGCTGAGGAAGAAAGGGTGTGCCCTTGACACAGCATGATGGAATGAAGCAGCAGACTCACGTGCGCAGTGCCCTGAGCAGGACTCTCCGCCATAACATGCATGCACATACACGCACGTGCATGCACATACTTTTTTTTTTTTTTTTTTTTGAGACAGAGTCTCTGTTGCCCAGGCTGGAGTGCAGTGGCACGATCTTGGCTTACACGACCTCTGCCTCCCAGGTTCAAATGATTCTCCTGCCTCAGCCTCCTGAGTAGCTGGGATTATAGGTGTTCACCACCATGCCGGCTAATTTTTGTATTTTTAGTAGAGACAGGGTTTCACCATGTTAGTCAGGCTGGTCTCAAACTCCTGACCCCATGATCCACCCACCTCAGCCTCCCAAAGTGTTGGGATTACAGGCTTGAGTCACGGCGCCCGGCTTTTTTTCTTTTCATTTTTTTTTTAGATTGAGTCTCGCTCTGTCACCCAGGCTGGAGTGCAGAGCTGTGATCTCGGCTCACTGGAACATCCACCTCCCAGATTCAAGTGATTCTCCTGCCTCAGCCTCCTGAGTAGCTGGGATTACAGCCATCCACCACCATGCCTGGCTAATTATTTTGTATTTTTAATAGAGACAAGGTTTCACCATGTTGGCCAGGTTGGTTTCGAATTCCAGGCCTCAAGTGATCTTTCCATCTCGGTCTCCCAAAGGGTTAGGATTACAGGCATGAGCCACTGCGCCCGGCCACATGCACATACTTTGAATGATCATCCTGGGCTTTCACTTGCCTGTACTGAACCTGCGTGTGAACTAGAGCAAGGTTCTCCTCTGGACAGACAATTTAGAACAAGGAGCCACCCCTGGGCATCCTTGGGCCTACAGGCACATGGCTTGGCAGGCAGACTACACCTTTGTGTGGGGAAAAGGCATCTCTTCTTCCACATGGACACAAGCCAGTGCCAGGGCTCAGGGCTTGGCACGCAAGACATAGGCTGGATCTCAGCTTGCACTTTTCCCTGTGCCAGGTGACTTGTGCAATGCGCAAACTGGACAACTGTACTAGAGCTTGCAGCCACCTGAACGTTTCTGTAAAAAGCTGCTAGACGTTTATATGTATTTGGTTCAGCAAAGGCAGGAGAGCTAGGGCTTTTTAGAATCAGGATCAGTAAAGAGTAGTCCTACTTTGTGGAGTTGTGGCTCCTTATGGACTCTGGACAGTGAGGAGTGTCCATGCCTTAAGGATTACCTGTGTGGGGCAACAATGATGATTCTTGTGTTTTCCTGTCCCCTAAGGATGGTATGCAAGACACACTGAGGGGCTGCAGGAGACTGGACATCCAAGTACATGTCAACAGCAGCCAAGTGTTCACCCCATGCTGCTCCCTGCCTTGAAGACATCCAACATGCCTTCCAAGTTTTAAAGTCAAATTGCCAACTTTCTATTCTTACCTTTCCCACAAATTCCTCGGTTCCATATAAAGCATAGACAAAGGAGCTCTTAATGTCTTTATGGTTTATAACCAAACAAACAGAATCATAAATATAAGGGCCAAAGATCACGGTAGGATGACAGTGAGTTGCTCAAAGGTCAGGCATCTGGGTCATGACTGGTCACATCACATTCAGTGGTGAGAGCGCAGAGAATGCCATCCAAGATCCACACACTCATTCATCCACCATGGACGAGGGCCAATCCCGTGTCATGCCCAGTGCTAGAAATAGGTATATAAATAGATATTTCTAATATAAAATCCTCTTACTGCGAAGCTTTCTAGTGGGTCTTGGCCACTAAAAAAACATGGTGGGTCTAGAGGAAGAAAAATAGTTTTCTTCTTTCAAAGGTAACACATTAACCTCTTCTATATTTGTAATTGTTTGGCAGCTAGTATCTAGGTTGAGGCCAGCTGATTTATGTAAGATGAGCAATAAAGAAAATCCATTAAAAGGAATTTACGCAGATTTCCACTTTGTAGTGAGTGACAAGAAACCAAAGCAAAACACAATAAAACCCAAACGTCACAACTATAGCAGCAAAAAGCTTGCGATTCCAATGGTCTTTTTAGTCTTTTGAATTAATGTACAGGTAAATGACTTAAAGCAGTATGTCAAAAGTGACTGGGCAGGCTGGGCGAGGTGGCCCATGCCTGTAATCCAGCACTTTGGGAGGCCGAGGTGGGCAGATCACCTGAGGTCAGGAGTTCAAGTCTAGCCTGGGCAACATGGAGAAACCCTGTCTCTATTAAAAATACAAACATTAGCTGGGCTTGGTGGCGGGCGCTTGTAATCCCAGCTACTCCAGAGGCTGAGGCAGGGGAATTGCTTGAACTCAGGAGGTGGAGGTTGCAGTGAGCTGAGATTGTGCCACTGCACTCCAGCCTAGGTGACAAGAGTGAAACTGTCTCAAAAAAAAAAAAAAAAAAAAAAAAAAAAAGTGGGCATAGTGGAATACAGAAATGGTCACTGAGGACAAAGATGACTCAAGGTCTTATACAGATCAGGAAAACCAGCAAACTTGGAGTCACTTTGAGAATTTTGCAAGGAAATATAGAGCAGTGGCCCTGAGGATAGGATTAAACGTAATCATCATGTGTTTTGTGGAAGGGTAAATGGCAAAAACACAGCGTAGGGAAGACAGGCTGATTTCATGTACAATGCACATTTGCTGAAGTAATATTTAGAAGCCAGAAAAAATGAATACATCTTGGGGAGGAGAATGTAATAAAACCGCACATCAACAGCAAATTATTTTGTCACATGGAGTTGATGCATCATGAAAAATGGGTGAGAAGTGCGGTACCTTCTGTTGCGATTGTGTGGAACATGCGGGCGGCTACAAAGCAGAGCTGTCTCCCATGAGAACGCACAGCATTGGGTTACAGCCATGGCTGGTCCTGGGGACAGCTCCTGCAAGCTCCCCACAGTGTAAGGTTGGGGGCAGGCCATGGGTGGGGGGAGTGAGAGTGCAGGGGGTGTATAGGGAGGGGCCTCTGGCAAGGAGCTCTCTGGGACTGCCTGGTGGAGGATTTATACCTGGTTATACCAGGAAATGCTCTGTCTTGTGCTGATTCACTATTTGCACTTTAAAATTTGGTAATCACAAGGGAAAAACTTCACATTCATTTTGGTCACTTTTTTTTTTTTTTTTTTTTGAGATGGATTTTTGCTCTTGTTGCCCAGGCTGGAGTGCAGTGGCTTGATCTCAGCTCACTGGAACCTCTGTCTCCCAGGTTCAAGCAATTCCCCTGCCTTATCCTTCTGAGTAGCTGGGATTACAGGCATATGCCACCATGCCCAGCTAATTTTTTATTTTTAGTAGAGGCGAGGTTTCTCCATGTTGGTTAGGCTGGTCTTGAACTCCCAACCTCAGGTGATCCACCCTCTTTGGCCTCCCAAAGTGCTAGAATTACAGGTGTGAGCCACCGTGCCTGGCCCATTTTGGTCACTTTTAGGTAAACTCAGTGTTTGGGGTGGGCTTTTTGCCCAGGACAAAGAGAGCAGGTCAACAGAATGAAGGAGGTGCTTTTGAGCACATGCTTCTGCTTTGTACGGATTCTCCTGGTTGGCCAGGCATGGTGGCTCACACTTGTAATCCCAGCACTTTGGGAGGCTGGGGCAGGAGGATTGCTTGCTTCTAGGAGTTCAAGACCAGCCTGAGCAACATAGTGAGACCCTGTCTCTACAAAAGATAAAATTAGCTAGATGTGGTATGCATGCCTGTGGTCCTGGTCACTCAGGAGGCTGAGGTTGGAGGATGGTTTGAGCCCAGGAGGTGGAGGCTGCAGTGAACTGTGATCATGCCACTGCACTCAGCCTAAGTGACAAGGAGATCATGTCTTGAAACAACAAAAAGAAGATTCTCCTGGTAGGTCTAGGTCCGGGATAGTCTCCATTTAATGCTGCAATTTCTGTTCCTTCTTTTTCTTTTTCTTTGGTTTTTGAGTCAAAGTCCCACTCTGTCATTCAGGGTGGAGTGCAGGAACTCGATCTCAGCTCACTGCAACCTCTGCCTCCTGGGTTCAAGCAATTCCCCTGCCTCAGCCTCCCAAGTAGCTGGGACTATAGGCGTGCACCACCATATCCAGCTAATTTTCTTGTGTTTTTAGTAGAGATGGGGTCTCGCCATGTTGCCCCGGCTGGTCTTAAATTCCTGCCTTCAAGTGATCCGCCCATCTCAGTCTCTCAAAGTGTTGGGATTACATCCCTGAGCCACCACACCTGGCTTGTTCCTTCTTTTTAAAAGCACACACACACACACACACACACACACACACAGACAGACACACGCACACAGAGAGACACACAAACACACACAAACAGATAATACACAATAATTATGCAAAATAAAATTAAACATATTCAAAATATATAACTTGGTCATCAAGAATAAAGTGCTGTTAGTCATGATTTAATCTAATCTTACCTTCAGACTTTACAAAAACAACTCTCTTTCTCAACTCTAAATTCTTATTCTGGGAATGGACCCCGAATCTGAGATGGTAGCAAACCCGGAGCCCAAAACCCCACTGGGAACTGTCTCCTTTTTCCAGTCGTTCATCACCTTGGTCTCACATAGGCTCTCCTTTGCTTTGGCTGTTCTACTGGGGTCTGTTGGTGGGAAACAAGGAAGGGACAGCAGGGGGTGGGAGTTGAAGAGAGATATCATGGGGAGAAATGCCAGATATAGGTGAAGGGGACGGAAGGCAGCAAATCACACTGCTACGTGTGTACCTATGCAACAGTCTTGCATGTTCTTCACATGTACCCCAAAACCTGAAATGCAAAAAAAAAAAAAAAAAAAAAAAAAGACAAGCTTTAGTCAAATTGACTGTTAAGTATCTTCCCCCCCTCCCCAGGTAAAAATCGACCTGCAGCATTTTTCTGAAAAAATTTTTTTTTCCCAATCAGAAAACTAGCCAGAGTCATTCTATACCATTTCACTTTTCTTTCCACGATAATCAATGGACTATGGAGAGACAGATGTTGATTTAAAAATTGTGGAATTGGCTGGACGTAGTGGCTCACACCTGTAATCACCCTGGGAGGCCGAAGTGGGAGGATCACTTGAGGTCAGGAGTTCGAGACCAGCCTGGCCAAAACAACAAAACACCATCTCTACTAAAAATACAAAAATTAGCCAGGTATGGTGGTGCATGCCTGTAATCCTAGCTACTCAGGATGCTGAGACATGAGAATCACTTGAACCTGGGAGGCAGAAGCTACAGTGAGCTGAGATTGCGCCACTGCACTCCAGTCTGGGCAACAGAGAGAGATTCCATCTCAAAAAAAAAAAAAAAAAAAAGAAAAAGAAAAAGAACTTGTGGAATTGCAGTACGGAGATAACTGAGAGATGAACTTGTTCTCTGACTCCTATTATGGGGCATTTTAAGATGAAAGAGGCCATAGCAATTAAATCAGATGTGGCTTTCTTTATATTTATCCTGCTTGGAATTTGTTGAGCTGTTTGAATCTATAGATTGACATCTTTCATCAGTTTTAGAAAATTTTCAGTTGTGATTCTTTCAAATATTGTTCTTTACCCATTTCCTTCTCTGTCGCTAAGGTTGCAGTTATACATTTGTTAAATCATTTGTCTCATGTGTCCTTTATTTCCTGCTTTCTTTTTTTCTCTGTGTACTTTTTTTTTTTTTTTAATATTTTCACGTTTGCCTGTTTTTGAGTTCTGGGTTCTAACTTGCCAGTCTGATGTTTAATCATGAATCCTTACTTCCATATATTTTAATTTTTAATTTGAGAGCATCCTTTGATTTTTTAATATAAAATAAAATACTGCTTTATTTAACATGTTAACAGCATTTATTTGGAACTATCCAACTTGTGGATCATCTCTGTTGCTTCAAATGGCTGTTTTCTTTCTCTGATAATTAGCCATTTTCTGCTTCTTCTTTTGCCATGTAAATTTTTACTTGATGCTGGACACTGTGCGTAAAAGTACAGTGGAGAATAAAGTTTGTATTACTTTGGCCCAGAAAGGATTTGCCCTTTGAGGATTTAGTGAGGGATAAGGCATTAGTCAAACTGTTTATCTCTGGTTTAAAATGTTTCAGGCCAGATGGTGTGGTTCACACCTGCAATCTCAGCATTTTGGGATGCTGAGGCAGTAGGATCCCTTGAGTACATGAATTTGAGACCAGTCTGGGCAAGATAATAAGACCTCATCTCTACAAATAATAAAAAAAGATTAGCTGGGCATGGTGGTATGTACCTGTAGTCTCCATTACTCCGGAGGCTAAAGTGTGAGGATTGTTTGAGTTTGGGAGGTTGAGGCTGTAGTAAGCCATGATCATGCCACTGCACTCCATCCTGGATGATAGAGTGAGACTGTGTCTCAACATAAATAAATTAACAAAATTAAATATAATTTTGGGGTGGAGAGGACCCCACATTTTTTTTTTATTACTAGCGTAGCAGGGCTCTGCCTCCCCCATTTCTGCCTGCCAGTACCACAGGGCGATTGGTCTGCCTTTCAGCAGTTTTGAATTTTGCTGTGTAATCTCCAGGCCTGTGCTTCTTCCAACTTTGACAAATCCCCATGAAAGAGACTGGCTGTGTTTTTTGCAGCGGATGCTCTTCCTTGACAGCAACGGTGTCTTTCCGTTACTGTGACACTACAGTTTGAAGGGACTTCAAATAGTTCATGGAAAAATTGAACAAAAAGATGAAATTAAAAATGTCAACTTCATTTCTCAACGTAAGCTCCATCAAATTCAAGGCACTTCTATAAGTAATGATACCAGCCATTGGGTCCACCCCTAAAGGAATGAAGGTCCTGGGAATTTGACCAAGTCAATACACTCCTTTTTTCACCTTACTAGTTGAAGAATAATGAGTACCATTCAAATTTTTTTTAAGATTAAGAAAGAAAGAAGGAAAGAAAGGAAGGAAGGAAGGAAGGAAGAAAGAAAGAAAGAAAGAAAGAAAGAAAGAAAAGAAAGAAAAAGTCACAAGGAGCCATATCAGGACTGTAAGTTGGATGCCTAATGCATTTCATTGAAATTCTCATGAAATTCTTATTTGATAAGAGAAATGAGCAAGAGCATTGTGGTGGAGGACTCTGGTGGAGTTTTTATGGTCGTTTTTCTGGTTAAGCTTTGGGTAACTTTCTCAAAACACTCTCACAATAAGCAGGTATTACATTCTTTGGCTCTCCAGAAAGTTAACAAGTGAAATACCTCGAGCATCCCAAAAAACTGCTGCCATGACCTTTGCTCTTGGCTGGACTGCCTTCCCTTTGACTCGGCCACTTCTGCCTCTCAGTAGCAATAGCTTTGGTGGTGCTTTGTCTTCAGGGTGGCACTGGGAAAGCCATGTTTAACCTCTTGTTACAAATCTTCAAAATGCTTCAGGATCGTGATCCCACTTGTTTAAAATTTCCATTGAAAGCTCTGCTCCTCCTGTATGTAGCTGAGCTGGGTGCAACAATTCTGGCACCCACTAAGTGGAAGTTTGCTCAACTTTAATTTTTCAGTCAGAATTGTGTATGCAGAACAAATTAAGATGTCTATGGCATTGCTTACTGTTTCTGCGTCAGTCCTCTTCAATCAGAGCCCAAAGAAGAGGCATTTTTTTTTCCTTGCAAATTAATGTGGATGATCTGATGCTACTGGTTTCATCTTCAGCACTGTTTCTACCCTTCTTTTTTTTTTTTTTTTTTTTTTTTTTTTTTTTTTTTTGAGATGGAGTTTTCGCTCTTGTTACCTAGGCTGGAGTGCAATGGAATGATCTCGGCTCACTGCAACCTCCGCCTCCTGGGTTCAGGCAATTCTCCTGCCTCAGCCTCCTGAGTAGCTGGGATTACAGGCACGTGCCACCATGCCCAGCTAATGTTTTGTATTTTTAGTAGAGACAGGGTTTCACCATGTTAACCAGGATGGTCTTGATCTCTTGACCTCGTGATCCACCTGCCTCAGCCTCCCAAAGTGCTGGGATTACAGGCTTGAGCCACCGCGCCTGGCCTGTTTCTGCCCTTCTTAAAACAAGTTGTCCATTTGTAAAGAGCGGATTTATTTGGGACACTGTCTTCACAAACTGTTTTTAAAGTAGCAATGATTTCACTGTTCTTTTCCCCAAGCTTCACCATCAATTTGATGTTCTTGCTTCAATTTTTGCAGAATTCACTTGATAGGGGGACTTTTCGAACTGATGTCTCATCCTTCCCAGGCCCTGAATCCCATTAGATATGATATAACAAGTTACTACCAGTATATTTTGTTGCAAAAATTTTTAGAAATGCATGCATATTTTTTTTCGTGATATGCACTTTGCATGAACTTTTTGAGGACCCCTCATGTATTTCTGACTCTTATTTCAAGGATTCCAAATCTTCCACCTGCCCCTCAACCAGCAAGTGAACCATAGGGGAAAGTAGTCTCGGGCATTTAGGGCTTGTGAGGTTTCCAAATTGTCAGCCCCACACAGCCTCCAACGGCTTTCTAGTTTTTCTTTCTCACAGTAATGTCCTTGTATGTAGGCCAAGTTGAGCCTCATCTTGCAGCCAGAATTGGCAGCCATTCCCAGTGTAGAAAGCAGCCAGTGGCCGCCTACTTAACTTGGAAGGGCTCTTCTGTCTTGGGTTGGGTTCATTTAGTCCCCTTTGTTTTCATAGCTTTCTGATGTCTTGGACAATATGGTTTTAGTAATTTATCTGGCTTTTGAAAGTTGTCGCAGCTGGAACAGTGTTCTTTTGTTCCCCACTACATTTTACCTGGAACCACAGTCTAATTAAACCACATTCTCTCATTGCAAACATTAACTTTGTTAGGTAAATCTTATAAAAATGGGGAGGGATAGCATAGGAAATAAATAAAGATGTTATGATTTGGGGAATATGACACTTGAAAGAGTCAGCTCTTCATTGTAATGTCTTACCTTCTAAAGAAAGGTCTTACTCAGATATATTTTTACTCTCTGTGGCTATTCATTAGTCCAATAAAGGTGATGTCTTCATTGTAAAGTAACCAATTACGCAGCTTAAAGAATTCAGGTTGGGCACGGTGGCTCAAGCCTGTAATCCCAGCACTTTGGGAGGCTGAGGCGGGTGGATCACAAGGTCGAGAGATCGAGACCAACCTGGTCAACATGGTGAAACTCCGTCTCTACTAAAAATACAAAAAATTAGCTGGGCATGGTGGCGCGTGCCTATAATCCCAGCTACTCAGGAGGCTGAGGCAGGAGAATTGCCTGAACCCAGGAGGCGGAGGTTGCGGTGAGCCGAGATGGCGCCATTGCACTCCAGCCTGGGTAACAAGAGCAAAACTCCGTCTAAAGAAAATAATAAATAAATAAATAAATAAAAGAAAAAAAAAAAGAATTCAGAACACATAGCTGAAAAGTCATTACTGAATAAGACCTGTGAAAACATACAACTGTAACTATAAAATAAAAAGTTTCCATGGCATGAACACACATCGTGTGATCTCTTTCCACATGCACTTAATCTTTTTGTCTTCTAAACTCTTGCACTCTGTGTCATAGGTGCATATCATTATGGGTAGAACACGGATAATTAAAAAATATTTTAGAACTATGTCTTCAAATATATAATAAACTTGTTTGGATATGGACCAAATATGGCGGTGTCCAGAGCAGCATTGATGAGATACTTTTTTTGATTAACTGATTGGTTGATATGTTCCACTGGCATTTGGTTGATGCGTTTAGGCAAAGAGAAGATCCATATTTGATTTACAGAGCCTAAATACATGTTATGAATTTAGAGCCATCAGATACACAAAAATTAAAATTATCTGCCATTCATGGGAAATAATCGTATAAGAAGACTCAAATTTGGCTGGGTGTGGTGGCTCACACTTGTAATCCAAGCACTTTGTGAGGCCAATGGGGAGGATTGCTTGAGCCCAGGAGTTTGAGACCAGTCTGGGCCACAAATTGAGACCCTGTCTCAACAAAAAGTAAAAATAATTGAGCCAGGTATGGTTGTATGAGCCTGTAGTCCCAATTATTTTGGAGGCTGAGCTGGGAGACTCCCTTAAGCCAAAGAATTTGAGGCTACAGTGAGCTATAATTGTGTCACTATACTCCAGCCTGGGCAACAGAGCAAGACCCCATCTTTAATAACAATAACAATGAAGACTCAAATTTACTACTTTGTTTTATATTTTCAAAATTGTTTAAAATTGGAGTAGGTAGTAGAATCTTTTCCAGAAGCTGTTTGGATAGTGTCTTAAATTATTTACTGATTCTGTTGGAAAGCTGTACTATTGACTGATTTTTTTTTTTTTTTGAGATGGAGTCTCACTCTTTTTGCCCAGGCTGGAGTGCAGTGGCAAAATCTTGGCTCACTGCAACCACCACCTCCCAGGTTCAAGTGATTCTCCTTCCTCAGCCTCCTGAGTAGCTGGGATTACAGGGGCCCACCACCACGACTGAATAATTTTTGTGCTTTTAGTAGAGACAGGGTTTTGCCATGTTGGCCAGGCTGGTCTCAAAGTCCTGATCTCAGGTGATCCACCCACCTCAGCCAAAAGTGCTGGGTTTAAAGGCGTGAGCCAACTCACCCAGCGAAACTGATTCATTTTACAAAGCTTTCTCTCTATCTTATGCCCTTCATCTTCATTTAATGAGTTAATCCAAGGCTTTTTCTTCCCCCCCACCCCCGAGACGGGTACAATCATAGCTCACTACTGCCTCGACCTCATAGACTCAAGTGATCTTCCCACCTCAGCCTCCTGAGTAACTAAGACTACAGCTGTGCACCATGATGCCCAGCTAATTTGTCTTCATTTTGTAGAGTCTGTGTTACCCAGGCTGGTCTTGAAGTCTTGGGCTCAAGCAATCCACCCACCTTGGTCTCCTGAAGTACTGGGATTATAGGTGTGAGCCATTGTGCCTGGCCAACAAAGGCTGATGAAAGCTAAAAACAGAGCCACAAAGAAAATGGGCATGAGCATGGTTTACCTAGCCTTTGAATCGAATTCATCCAATAATATGCCAACATGGAGAAAGAATGATGGACAGAACTTGAGACCTGGAAAGACTAAGAATCCACAGATTAAGGTCCTCTTGAGTCATTTACATTAAATATATATATTATTACACAGAACATTCTTAAGATTTTGATTAATTCAAACTTAATTTAAGCCTGAAGAGCATAATCTCTCTTGGGATTTTACACCTGAGTGGCGGATCATTTTTGTGTGGAACTCACAAAACATATCATTATCATTTGAATACAAGGATGACATTTTTATTCAGGGGTGAATGTATATGAAGATATGGAAAAGACCTACTAATTTGAAGACAATCTAATTAATTTGTGATTTACTAGAGAATCTATCATTTTTAGCTGGTATACTGCAAAGGGAATTTTCTACTAAACACGTGTATATTTCTCGGGTTCTCACTTGCTTCCTATAATCTTAAGTAGTAGTCTAATGTAGACCGGCCCAACTGGGGAGTCTCCATAAGACTATAGATAACGTCAATGAAATTTTGTACCTTGTTACAAATTATGTAATACAAATTTTGTATTATGTACAGCATACATAAATGAAAAATTTTACCGAAGGACAGAGTGTATTGAATCCCAGCATAAGCATATCTGATTATGCCATCTAAATTAATGTGTTAAAAGTGCAATTCCTTATGCTTTAACATTCCCCTTCATCTTTTGACCAGCACTTTTCTGGACCCTATGATGCCATTAACTAAAAAAAGCAACTCCATCTCAGGTGGCTTCGCTCTAAGTTATGTCTTGGTGGATAGCCTAGGTTGATGTCATTGCTCGAAGCTGTCCTCATGCTGATTCTTCTGCTGAGGGGAGGGAACTGCTTCATTTTAGACTGTAACTGGCAGTTGGTAGGCACTGTGCTGTCACCTGATAGTCTTGTGAGACACAGTCCTAGTGTTGACATAATGGAGGTCCCCCTTTTCACAGATGTTAACACAGGCGCAGAGAAGCAAAGCCACTTGCTCAATGCTCCACAGCTTGTTGGTGTCTGAGGCAAGCTTAGAATGAGAGTGTTGGCATTCTGGCCATGCTGTACTTCTGCAATTTTTGCTCTTCAGCGTCACAGTTGTGGCTTACTCCTGTTTTATAATGTTGAAGCAATTCTTTTTTAAATTAAAAGACATTCTGATTATAACTTAAAGTATATTTGGGTTCCCAGCCTTTTAAAAAGATTTTTGTTTTAAGTTCTGGGGTACATGTGCAGGGCGTGCAGGTTTGTTCCATAGGTAAACGTGAGCCATGGTGGTTTGCTGCACCTATCAACCCATCACCTAGGTATTAAGCCCCACATGCATTCGCTATTTTTCCTACTGCTCTCCCTACCCCCACCCCACCCCCGACAGGCTCCAGTGTGTGTCGTTTCCCTCCCTGTGCCCATGTGTTCTTATTGTTCAGCTCCCACCTATAAGCGAGAACATGCAGTGTTTGTTTTTCTGTTTCTGCATCAGTTTGCTGAGGATGATGGCTTCCAGCTTTATCCATGTCCCTGCAAAGGACTTGATCTTATTCCTTTTTATGGCTGCATGGTATTCCATGGTATATATGTACCACATTTTCTTTATCCAGTCTATTGTTTATGGGCATTTGGATTCATTCCATGTCTTTGCTATTGTGAATAGTGCTGTGATGAACATATGCGTGCAGGTATCTTTGTAATACGATGATTTATATTTTTTTTGGGTATATACCCGGTAATGGGATTGCTGGGTCAAATGGCATTTCTGGTTCCAGATCTTTAAGGAATCATCATACCGCCTTCCACAATGGTTAAACTAATTTACATTCCCACCAACAGTGTAAAAGCGAAGCAATTATTAATGCCATTAGATCTGAAAATTTTGTGCATGTATGTAATAAAAATAAACACCATCCTTAAATAAAAAAGGTCACTCTTTACATGGAATCAGAACAGTTGGTCCCTTCTGTAGACCTTCCATAGGTAAATGACACTCTCCTCATTTTACTTGCTTTGAATTTTTCAGCTAAAACCTTGACCTACAAACATATTATATGTCAAGTGGCAAGAAAAACAGCAGGGGGGAAATCAGCTTTATTGCATTTTCTGTTAGGAGAATAACCTTAAATTATATCGAATTCTTGCCTTATAAAGCACCATATGGCTCTTTTGCTTTCGTGGTGGCTGCTTTACCACACAGGTTCCTTGGAAAGTAATTAAATTGAACAGACACTGCCCTTGATTTAAACTCAGAGGGGAAAGCAGTTAATTGAATAGAAATGACAGTTCTTTTTTTTTTTTTTTTAAAGGCTAGGCCAAGCTTAGAGAAAACAAAAATATCAAAAGGGAATTGCCCTAAACAGTCAAGATGAATAATTTACTTGGTGAACACGATTTATTCTCTTTCACTCAAACCCCTTCTCTCCAGGCAGGCAACAGTCGGACTTTGCGTTCCTCGTCACCTTGGTACAGAGGCTCTCAAACCTTTTCTCACTGGATTTTTCCTGGTCCATTTTCAGGTTGGAGGGCGAGGGTGACAGAAGCTGGGAAATGAAAGATGGGATTGTTTTCTTGTTATCCTGTATCCCTGCCACCTGGCGATGGTGTTTCTGGTGAGTGGAGATACATAATGGCTATCTCAATGCAACATGCTCCTTTATTTCCCAGGGGTCAGGCACCAGGAGGACCAAGAGGGCAGGAGATCTGTTGAAATGTGACCCTATGTGGAGTAGGGGTAAGAGTCCCTGGGCATGTAGAGGGGTCGAAGGAAATGACTTCAAGGGAAAGTTCACAGAACTCTGAAATCAATAGCTAAAAGTAAAAATGCACATTTTCAAGAACAAAGTGCCATTTAAATGCTCCCAGGGGGTGAATGAAGAGAAGGAGCTAATCCTTGTCAAGCAATAGATATAAAATAAAAACCCAACATGGAAAAAATTCAAATCTCAATGCTAAAATCTACTGCCACGTACAGAGAGAGCTGTAAGCTCTGAGGACATTTGTATCGAATTCTTCATAGCTTGCCCTATTCAATCAGCTTTTGCTTTTAAATGACATCCCTTTCATCTCTAGCTAAATCCTTAACTTCATGCACAGGACAGGAGAGTTTTCTGGAACCTGATGGATCTGTATAGAGGTGAAGACTGAGTTGGAGCATTGGTGAAGACAGTGTTTCTCCATGTTCCTATTATTCTTCCAGAACCGTTGGGAGTGGAAATCATTTCACCTTTGCACTTAGAATAAAGCAACTCAGCATTAACAGTAAATTGGCTTTTGCATACTCTTTGGTAAGTAAGTGCTTCTGCTGCTCAGTCCAATTTTCTAGTCTGCAGGTCAGGGAGCAGGTTTGCGTAACCCTGGGGAGGGTGAATGTAGAGGAGCGGGGGAAGAGAGGCAGTTAGGAGAGATTCAGGTAAGTCCCAGCTTGGCTACTAAGGGACTGTCTTTCAGGAGATGCCACCTTCCCTCTTGAAGCCACAGTTCCCTTATTGCTATAAAGTGAAGGCATCAGGGCTGACGATCTCTAAGCTCCTTTTAGCCTTGACATGGCTGTGTGCCTGGCCTCTTCACACCTACCCAGCGTGTGTGTGTAAATGGTAGAATCACACGCAAGATCACACAACCAGGCGTTGGCTGATTGGAGGGGGTGATCTGAGATGGGGCTGGATTTAACCTGGGATCACAGGCTTCCAAGGTATGTGGATTATTTTTAAACAGCTCTAGTATTTTAGGGACAAGTACACAAAATGAGAGAATTCTTCCCTGCAAAAGGGAATTGATCCGCAATTTCAAAGCATAAAAAAGTGTTGATATTTTTGTTCTGGAGGGGTTGATAACTTTTCCATACAAAATGTTTGCAAGTTACAGTCTTTCGAGATTCCCTAATTGTAAAATAAAGAGATTTGGCTGGGGATCTAAAGCACCATCTCCCAATGTGCTTTTCGCAGAGAAATTTCAAGAACTAACAAGTGTCTTGGCATGGGGGTAGAGGAAGGACCCTGCTTATAAACTAGGCTATACGGGTATCATTACTACTGGTCTTCTGAAAAATTTTAATATGCTAATAGCACATTTTGAACTTTAAGGTGGAAACACAGTATTTACTTAACTTGTTTAATTATAATTCATTTAATTATAATTCATCCTTCCCCCACAGACTCACTATAATTATTATTTTTAGGGGGAGGGTTAAAGGCAAATGTTTATTAAATAGAATGCAAAGACATCAACCACAAAAGAAAATAACATTTTATTAAAATGAAAAATTTTCCCCAAAAGATATCTTTAAGAAAATGAAAAGATAAGCTACTGGCTGGGAAAAATGTTTTAAGTAAATAATATATTTTACTCCATTCATATCTTCGCCTGTCCCTCCACTTCATTTTTTTCTTTCCAAGTTCTATTTTGGGTTTAAGGGAATTCATTGTTATTATTATTATCTAAGTAACTGGTGTTCTGAGGAGGATAGTTAGGGGAACATTGCTTCAGGGAGTCATTGCTTTTAGTGTTCACTTATTCTCTCAAAGAGATGTTCCCTTTATATCTCAGCAAAGGAGTTTCAACTTAGACATATTGAAGAACTTTCCATTGTGAAATTGTGTCACAGTTGAATGAGGAAGATTGTAGGATTTTTTTTCTCTCCCAGAAGTTTTGTTCCTTCGTCCACCAACCATGGTTTGAGTTCTCATTCAATCAACTTTCTTAAGGACTTCTGTTAAACACTGATTTGTGAATGAAAAAAAAAAATTGACCGTTCCAACTAGAAAAAGCGTAATCAACTCTCACGTTAGACCAAGCATGGTTTTATGCAACAGTCAGGAGCACTATCTGGAGGTTTTGCTCTTTCCTTTTACTTCACATTGTGGCCAAGAGGTTGGTATTAGC
Source organism: Saimiri boliviensis (assembly GCF_048565385.1). Taxonomy (NCBI): domain Eukaryota; kingdom Metazoa; phylum Chordata; class Mammalia; order Primates; family Cebidae; genus Saimiri; species Saimiri boliviensis. Next base: position 112,962,942 of record NC_133456.1, on the reverse strand, counting down.
ATTTTCATGCAATCTGCTGGTGCTGTTGCTTATCTCTGCTGTTATGTAACCCTCATTACTCATGAGGATGTGATGTTCCTACTGTGTGTCCTCAAATGTTTCTCAGACAACAGAATTGGATGACTATTTGGTAGTAGAGTATTTAAGCTTACCGAAAACTTTTCACAGCTGTGGATCCCCCCTCCACCCCCCCCCCCAAAAAAAAGACATATGCTACTTTCTCTGGGTTGTGTTAAAATGTTTCTTCTGTTTTGTCAGGTTTCCGTTTGAAGAGAATCTAATTGTTTGAAAAATGTAGGTTAGCATACCACCGAGGAAAGTCCCTCCCCGAAGCACAGTAGACAGAACAGGAAGTCACAGGTGGCCGGCAGAGATTGCTTCTCCTCGCTTCTCGTAGTTCTCCCGGCGTCACATCTCTTCTGACTTGTGTGAAATCCACAGTGGATAATGAGTAGGGAGAGGAAGCACTGATTCCTTCTCCTTGGGTTTCTAGATTACGGTAATTTTCACAGAGGCCATTGCTTGCCATTGCACATTTCTGGCAAGCACAGTTCACTATGTTACCCCATGATTATGACTCTAGGCACTGGGGTGGTGGCCATTATTTATTTTCAAATGAATGAATAAATGGATTGTAAAAAGTTCTTGTATGCTGAAGAGAGGTGCACGTGAATTCCAGCTCCATCGATGACTAGCTGCCTGCCCCGGACAGCACAGCTTTTTTTGTGTGTAGTTTCTCCACTAGCTTAGATTAAGGCTCCTCTCCTGGTAAAGTTGGCTCCATTTCTCATAGAACACAGCAGAGTCTCATAGCAGATTTATGACTCAGTTTCTATGTCATTCTTGTCCCTGGATTTATCAGAACTCCCAGCAGAAAAAGAAACAAAACTCAATCTGGCACCTTCTTTCTGTACCAGGCTTTACTCTGGACTTTCTCTCTTCAGCTACCATGTAACTCACCCCACTCTCTCCCAGCCATAAAAATATCCCAGAAAACAAGAATATTTCAAAAACAAAACATAAATACTCAAAATAATACGTCATTTACTAAGAGCTTGCTACATTCCAAAGTTTCATGCTCTATTTTACTGAATCCACACAATAATTGTGTTGTAGTCATGATTAGTCCCATTAAATGACATATTGAGGCCAAAGGGGTTGTCCTGGACACAGAGCCATACAACTAGAAATTCTGGGAGCTAGGATGACAACCCAAGGCTCTACTTCGGGGGGCTGAGGTGGGTGCATGACTTGAGGTCAGGAGTTTGAGACCAGCCTGGCCAACGTGGTGAAATCCCCATCTCTACTGAAAATACAAAAATTAGCCAGGTGTGTAGGCATGTGCCTATAATCCCAGCTACTCGGGAGGCTGAGGCAGGAGAATCAGCTTGAACTCTGGAGGTGGAAGTTGCAGTGAGCCGAGATCACACTGCTACACTCCAGTGTAGGTGACAGAGCCAGACTCCGTTTCAAAACAAATTACAAAGGACCCAAGCCCCTTTGTCTTCAAAGCCTGCGTTGTTCCTCACAGGAAACGAGAGGGCCTTGGATCAGCCCTGAGGTTCCTTTTGGTTCTCAAATTCTCTGTACCTGTGCTGCCATTGTCTTCCCGACTCAATGTCTTACTCTGTGTTTCACCACCTCTCATTTTTTTAGCACCCCTAATTTTATAGCCCCAGTAGCAATAGCAGTCATGTGCTCTGACGTGGCAAACATTGAGAAGTTTGTTAAGTTCAGGTTTGAGCCAAATGTCACCATAGCGTTTCTGCAGCCTCCTGCAAGTTAGGGGCCATGTTTTATCTTTTCATGTCTAGAATAATCTGTGAGGTCAGTTTTATTATTATTGCTATTTTGCAGGCAAAGAAACTGAGGCAAAGAGAGGCCACACAGCTACTAATAACAAAGCCAGTCTTAAATCTAGGTCTTTTGTCTGGAAGTCAAGTGCTATTTCCATTCAATGCTGGCACAGAGTAGGCATTTAATAAATATCCACTGAATGAATAAGTGAATGACAGCATGTCTTAATTTTTATTTATTCATTTTTTTGAGACCAGCTTTGTTGCCCAGGCTGGCATGTAGTGGTGCCACCTCAGCTCACTGCAACCTCTGTGTCGGGTTCAAGCGATTTTCCTGCCTCAGCCTTCTGAGTAAGTGGAACTACAGGTGTGCACCACCATGCCTGGTTAATTTTTGTATTTTTAGTAGAGACAGGGTTTCACCATGTTTGCCAGGCTGATCTTGAACTCTTGACCTCAGGTGATCCCTGCCTCAGCCTCCCGAAGTGCTGCGATTATAGGCATGAAACACTGTGCCAAGCGTGATGTCTTCATTTGTTTTCTGTGCTCTTAAAACACAAAATGTAATTCCTACACTAGGTGTAATCTCTTCACGCCTGTGATTTCAGCACTTTGGGAGGCCAAGGTGGGAGAATTGCTTGAGGCCAGGAGATCAGGACCAGCCTGGACAACATGGAGAGACTGCTACCTCTACCAAAAATGAAAAAAAAAAAAAAAAAAAATTAGACAGGGATGGTGGCGTGTGCCTGTAATCCTCGCCACTAGGGAGGCTGAGGTAGGAGGCTTGCTGGAACCCAAGAGGCTGAGGCTCCAGTGAACTGTGTTTGTGCCACTGCACTCCAGCCTAGGTGACAGAATGAGACCCTGTCTCAAAAAAAAAAAAAAAAAAAAGGACTTGTTTAATCACAATAATGATGTGCTTCTCCCAATGTGGAATTTATTTCCTCATGATTATTTATTTGCTGACTTATAAATAAGGCATCTACTTAGTGACAGTGTTTCTTTTCCTGCTGATCTATACCAATGTGAAAACACTGCTTTCTCTTCCTTCTTTAGGGCCTCTATGGAATGACGACAAAGCTGCCTAATTCATTTGTGCCTCAATTTTCTTCCCCAGAAAACAGAGAAAATAAGAGTAGCTTTTATGTGAGATAATGTGTGCAAACTGGAAAGCAAGCACGAATGTTTGTTATCATTTTTTATCCATTGTGCTCTCATAAGAAATGCCTTGAGCAACAAGATATGCATTTGGAGCGGGTTGTGTTTTTTTTTTTTTTTCTAGCAGAGGATGAAGGGAGATTTTCTTGGTTCATCTCTCATCCTTGTCAGCATTATCATTATTATTATCAATGAACATTTATTGAGCACTTATCATCAGCAGGGCAGAGTATGAGATCTGCTGAGAAGCAGAAGATGTCATCTTTGCAGCCGAGAGGCTTATAATTTAATTAGGAAGACCACATATGCTAATGGATTAAATAACAATGTGAAGTATCCTAAGATAAATGCCAAGGGAATACTTTGTTTGATTTTGTTTTGTCTTTTGAGATAGGGTCTGTTGCCCAGGCTGGAGTGCAGTGGCACAATCACGACTCACTACCGCCTTGACCTCCTGGGCTCAAGCAATCCTCCCACTTCAGCCTCAAAAGTAGCTGGGACTACAGGTGTGTACCACCATGCTTGGCTAATTTATTTAATTTTATTTTTGTAGAGACACAGTCTCTCACTTTGTTGCCCTGTCTGGTATCAGATGCCTGGCTTCAAGTGATCCTCCCTCCTTGGCCTCTCAGAGTGCTGGGATTACAGGCATGAGCCACTGTGCCCCGCCATCAAGTGAATACCATCGCTACTAAAACCTGTAAGAAGTCAGAGGGTAGATCACAGTGAAGACAGTATAATGAGATGCTTGGGCTGACCTTGAAGGATGATCGAGTGGCATTTGGTAGTCAATGACCCAATTGGTATGTCTGTTGGCCAACGATTAGGGAACAGTTAGCTACGGAAAAGTGAGACATTGCAAGACCCAAGTCTTAGTCACGCTGTGCTCTGGCCATCTGAACTAGCTGGTGATATCATCTTATCACTGTGAGTTTTCAATCTATCTGCCTTTTTTTTTTTTCTGGATCCAGGAGACATTGATAGTATAAGGCCTAAGGAAAATTTGTTAAGTTGTTAAGTTGTTTGTCATAATATTTATTGTAGTTGTTGAGATTAGGCTACATACTTGAGATATGCACATCTTTGTAACAACAAAGGCTGAAGGAGAAAGTAGTTTGGAGTTTTGTAATCTTGAAAATGACAGCCAGTTAAATAAGGTTCACATATCTCCAGAATTGTTTATATCTGACTTATATTACACAATGTGTTCCCCGCCCTGTACCTCAACCTACTGGCTCTTCCTCTCAATGAACAACTCACTCATTTTACACTTCTGGCCAACCACCCTGCTGGCGGCTCTTCTCCAGGTTGCAAGCTGACCATTTTGCACAGATTCTCTGGAATACGACCCTGACCTTGCAATTAATTAGCTTTGGGACTTGGGTTGCAAGTCGCTTTCTGTTTGCAGGACTCAACCTCCCAATTTAGATTAGGAAATAGCTGGGCTGGACCAGTGCATTTCAAATCTCTTTTAGTAGTTAAACCATTTCCTCCTGCAGACTATTCCATGGAATCACAATTTTTTAAATTTTATTTTGATGGAGTCTTGCTTTGTCGCCCAGGCTACCATGCAGTGGCATGATCTCAGCTCCTGCTTCAGCCTCCTGAGTAGCTGGGATTACAGGCCCACCACCACGCCCAACTAATTTTTGTATTTTTAGTAAAGACAGGGTTTCACTATCTTGGCCAGGCTGGTCTCGAACTTCTGACCTTGTGATCCACCTGCCTTGGCCTCCCAAAGTGCTGGGATTCCAGGCGCAAGTCACCGCACCCAGCCTGGAATCACAATTTATAATAGCAGAATTTTCTTTTTCTTTTTCCTTTTTTTTTTTTTTTAATTGGGCAACCCCTGAACTAGAATAGGTGCAGAGGGGCTCCCTGTAGCAATAGAGTTTCTGATGAAGACAGAGGTGAAATAGGGATTAAAGAATGCGAAGTCCCGCCAATGGGCCTCTTCCGTGACAGAGCCAGACCCTGTTTCTAAAAAATAAGTTAAAAACAAACAAATAAAAAACGTAAGTGACAATAGACACCTTCGTTATTTTAAAGCATTGTTTGTACAACTCAGAGAACAGAGCCTTAAAGTACATATCCAATTAGTTAATTAAAGCAATAAATCTGGTTGAACAATTATTAGTAACTTGGTCTTTCAAATAGCTCTGAGAGAAAAGAGCTGGTATTTTTTGAGTGTTGACTTGTGCTGGGCTCTGTAACCTTAGGTATCCAATCTCGTTTAATCCTCCTAGTAGCTCTGCTAATAGGCATCATTATCTCCATTTTTTCAGATAAGCAAACTGAGGCTTTGAGAGATTGAGAAATTTGCTTGTGTTTACACATTCAATAAGGACTGAGACTGAGCTATTAACTCAACTCTGCTTCATTCCAGAATTCTTTCTCCTTCCATTATCTAGTCTCTTTCAAGAAGTAAGAATCTAGGCCTCCTCCTCAGCCTTCCATGCAAAGAAAACATTTGTCAGCTCACTAAGTATTTGCCTTTTTTTTTTTCTTTTCTTTTTTTCTTTTTTTTGAGTCAGGGTCTCACTCTGTCACCCAGGCTGGAGTGCAGTGATATCATTATGGTTCACTGGAGCCTCAGCCTCCCCTGGCTCAGGTGATTCTCCCACCTCAGCATCCCAAGTAGCTGGGACTACAGGTGCATGCCACCACGCCTGGCTAATTTTTGTATTTTTTGTAGAGACAGGGTTTCACCATGTTGCCCAGGCTGGTCTCAGACTCCCGAGCTCAAGTAATCTACTGGCCTTGACCTCTCAAAGTGCTGGGATTACAGGCCTGAGCCATCGTGCCTGGCTAGTATTCATTGAATGAATAAATCAGTGAAACAGTATTTATCAAATTGTAGTAGTATGCCACCATTCTAAGGCCAAGGATAATTTATGTAAATTTAAAAAATCTATTTATATTAAGGAGTTATTGTTATCTATTTATTTATTTGTTTTGTGACAGAGTTTCACTCTTATTTTCCAGGCTGGAGTGCAATGGCACAATCTCAGCTCACAGCAATCTCCGCATGCCGGGTTCAACTTCAGCCTCTCGAGTAGCTGAGATTATAGGCATGTGCCACTACACCTGGCTAATTTTTTGTATTTTTAGTAGAGACGGGGTTTCACCATGTTGGTCAGTCTGGTCTCAAACTCCTGACCTCAGGTGATCTGCCTGCCTCGGCTTCCCAAAGTGCTGGGGTTACAGGCGTGAGCCACTGTGCACTGGAGTTAGATTTTTATGAGTGATAATGGTATTGTGGTTATGCTTAAAAAAAAAAAAAGAATCCTTATCTTTTGGAGATACACTCTGAAATGTTTACAGATGAAACGACAAGAATGTCTGATATCCACTTCAAAAATAATGAGATGGAAGTGGAGAGTTTAGATTAAATAAGATTGGTCAATAAATAAAATAAACATTCGTTGTGGGGAAGTCTCCTAGTTAGTTTTAGATTTTTTTTTTTTTTTTTTTTTTTTTTTTTTTTTTTTTTAAACAGACTCTTGCTCTGTTACCCAGGCTGGAGTCCAATGGCACTATCTCTGCTAACTGCAATCTCCGCCTCCTGGGTTCAAGCGATTCTCCTGCTTCAGCCTCCCAAGTAGCTGGGACTATAGGCACGTTCCACACGCCCGGCTAATTTTTTGTATTTTTAGTAGAGACAGGGTTTCACCTTGTTGGTCAGGCTGGTCTCAAACTCCTGATCTCATGATCCACCGGCCTCGGCCTCCCATAGTGCTATGAAACCACTTTGGGGGAAGGTATTTTCTATCTCATTTATCTTTTAAAAATTCACTCTTTTAATGCAGAGAGAAGGATTGGTTTCCCTAATTTATTGTGTGAATTTGAATCAGTCATAGCCTTTGTAGGTGGGTTTCTCATCTGGAAATGAGAGAATCAGTCTAGATAAATATCTGGAATTCTTTCCATATCTAAAATTCTGTAACTCTGACTAACCAGGAAAATATTATGCATGTCACTCCTTGGCTGTTTGGTCCTTAGCCCTTAGCACCCATATTTACGGACAAACAACATAAGCATCACGACACACCTTGCATTCAGGGGGTAAGCCCACCCCTTGCCTTTAGGGCAGAGAGCATTCCTAGTACTTCTCCCTAATTCTAGCTGACCCAGTAGGGCTTTTCACCGATGACAGAAGACTGAATTCTCAAACAATTGGTTATCTTGAGGAAGACTCCTTATTTCCTGAGAGATAGAATTAACCCAGAATAGGAGTGGAATGAAAAGTCCTGATTTTAGAGCAGTCCAGGTAAATGTCGGGTAGATACACCTTTTACTTAGATACAATTCCATTAAAGCGAAACTGGTTTAAGGAAGACGCAAGGGTACAGGGTTGAGCAACCATGTTCTCATGTGAATTCAGCAGGTAGCAGATCCACCTAGGAGCTGATGTGATTTGACAAGCTTTGTCCTCAGGTGTACCATATTTGCTCATGTAGCAACTATGTCTCCACCCACAGAGCTGTGCCAAGGGCCTGAAAAGACTCAGCTCAGAAAGGGGTAACACATCAGAAACATGCTTAAGATGCTGTCCTGTAGCATCGAAAAAATTTGTACCCAGAGCCTGTATTTGTAGAATCAGGATTTCCTATTTCTCTATACTTCAAATCTATTTGAGGGAATACACTTTTATCATTATAATAATTTACCATGTATTTGGTAGTCAGAAACATATTATTAATATGTGGCTCACACTTGTAATCCCAGCACTTCAGGAAGTCAAGGTAGGCAGATGGCTTGAGCCCAGGAGTTTGAGACCGACCTGGCTAACAGAGCAAAATCCCATCTCTAAAATAAATAACTAAATAAAAAGTTAGCTAGGCATGGTGGTGCACATCTATAGTTCCAGCTAATCGGGAAGCTGAGGCAGGAGACAGCCTGAGACCAGGAGGTCGAGGCTGCAGTGAGCTGAGATGGTGCCACTGCACTCCAGGCTGAGAGAGAGTGAGACTCTGTCTCAAAAAATAAAGTAAAATGAAATGAAGTAAAACAAAACCCAAAGCAATTTGGAACCCTCCTACGGAGATGTGACCTTTGAGTATATATTTTGTGTGTGTGCACTGCACGACTCATGTAATATGCTTTAGAGAACCAGCATCTGAAATACTAGTCAATTTATGTAAAATCCCATATCCATTACGTAGCACACGGGAGATTCTCAAGAAACTTCTTTTCTTTTTTACTTTTCAGATTTTCTCTCTCAGCCTTCACCTCACTGAATCTTCTTACTCATCATTTCTAACTTCTGAGTCCATTGCTAGGCCACATGTGATGGGTCATTCACTTCAAGAAAACTCATTACTCACTATTTTTGCGACCATATTTAAACACTTACAAATAGGTTTCTATTGGACGGATGGCCAAACTTTGTTCTTTTCTTTACTTTCCTCCTTCCTTCCCTTCTTTCCCTTCCCTTCCCTTTCCTTTCTTCCCTCCCTCCCTCCCTCCCTCCTTCCTCCCTTCCCTCCTTCCCTCTCTTTCTTTCTTTCTTTCTTTCTCTCTCTTTCCTTTCTCTCTCTCTCTCTTTATCCCTCCCTCTCTCCCTCCCTCTCTCCCTCCCTCCCTCCTTCCCTCCCTCCCTTCCTTCCTTCCTTCCTTCCTTCCTTCCTTCCTTCCTTCCTCCCTCCCTTCCTTCTCTCTTTTCTCAGGGTCTTGCCTGGTTGCCCAGGCTGGAGTGCAGTGGCACAGTCTTGGCTCGCTGCATTCGTTACCTCTTGGGCTCCAGCAATCCTCCCACCTTAGCCTCTTGAGTAGTTGGGACTACAGGTGTGCATCACCATGCCTGGCTAATTTTTGTGTTTTTTTCTTTTTTTTTTTTTTGAGACAGGGTCTCACTCTGTCACCACCTAGGCTAGGGTGCAGTGACATGATCTCAGCTCACTACATACTCTGCCTCCCAGGTTCAAGCAATTCTTGTACCTCAGCCTTCTGAGTAGCTGGGACTACGGGCACTCACCACCACGCCTGGCTAATGTTTGTATTTTTAGTAGAGACAGGGTTTCACCATGTTGGCCAGGCTGGTCTCACACTCCTGACCTCAGGTGATCCACCTGTCCCAACCTCCCAAAGTGCTGAGGTTACAGGCATAAGCCACTATGCCTGGCCTAGTTTTTGTATTTTTGTAGAGATAGGATTTTGCCATGTTGCCCAGGATGGTCTTGAACTCCTGAGCTCAAGTGATCTGCCCACTTCAGCCTCCTAAAGTGCTGAGACTATAGGCATTCAACTTCTGTTTTTTTTTTTTTTTTTTTTTTTTTTTTTAATACGTATAAGCCAAAAAACGAAAATAAAGGCATTAATAGATCCTCAGTAAAATGGGCGTGGGGGACCCTCTTCATTCTAGAGAACATAAGGAGCTTCTTGGGATTAACTTGGATCACATTTACAGAGGTCCAAAGTGCTCATTTTCGAATTAGAATGGTAAAGTGTGGAAGGGAAGCAGAGTGCAAGTTTTAAGAAATGTTCATGAAGTTTTTTTTTTTTTTTTTGCAGAGTGTTACTCTGTTGCCCAGCGGGCTGGAGTGCAGTTGCAATATCTTGGCTCACTGCAACCTCCTCCTCCCAGGTTCAAGCGATTCTCCTGCCTCAGCCTCCTGAGTAGCTGGGATTACAGGCCCATGCCACCATGTCTGGCTAATTTTGCATCTTATTTAAAAATTTTTTTAGTAGAGATGGGGTTTTACCATATTGGCCAGGCTGGTCTCGAACTCCTGACCTCAGGTGATCTGCCTGTCTTGGTATCCCAAAGTGCTGGGGTTATAGGCATGAGCCACAGCACTTGGGCTAAGATTCAATTTTCAAACTTCCTTCCTCCCTCCCTCCTCTCCTTCCCTCCCTCTCTCCCTCCTTCCCTCCTTCCCTCTCTCTCTTCCTCTCTTCCTCTCTTTTTTTCTTTCTTTTGGTAGAGACAGGGTCTCACTATGTAACCCAGGTTGGTTTTGAACTCCTGGACTCAAGCGATCCTCCTACATTGGCTTCCAAAGTACTTCGATCACAGATGTGAGCCACTACACCCTGCAGGATTCAATTTTTAGCTACATGTAAAATGTAATCCTCCTGGAAAAGAAGGAACAAATTGTAATGATGCCAATTAGAGCTATGACTGTAATGACAGTGGTTTGAAGGCAAGGTTGCCGTTATTGTTTATGATTAAATTCTTGCATCTGCAACGTTGCTCTCTGATATTAGCATACATTAGGGATGTTTGTGAGACTAGCATGAAGATACCTGTTAAAACACCAGCAAAGACCTAGTAAAATGGCCTTTAATTGGAGTATAAAAGATCCTAAGGATAAAGTTGCATTTGATACACATCTCTAAATAATCTATATTCGTGTTTACCTATACATCCGTAACATGAATTTAATTATTTACTATCTGTAGTTATACTATCTAAATCATTTTCTCTCTCTTTTTTTTTGATGCAGGGTCTCACTCTGTCGCTCAGGCTGAAGTACAGTGGCACAAACACGGTTCACTGTAGCCTCAACCTTCTGGGCTCAAGCAATCCTCCCACCTCAGCATCCTAAGTAGTTGGGACTATAGGTGCATGTCACCAAGCCCAGCTATTTTTATTTATTTATTTATTTATTTTTGTAGAGACCAAGTTTTGCCATGTTGTCCAGGCTGGTCTTTAACTCCTGGGCTTATGTGATCAGCCTGCCTTGGCCTCCCAAAGTACTGGGATTATGGGTGTGAGCCACAGCACCTGGCTGATTCTTTTAAAATTTATTTTTATTTATTACTTATTTTTTTTTTAACTTCCAAGGCACTGAGGTTTTTGGAATGAATACTGCTTATAGGCATGATAGATTATTGCGATATAAGCTCTGAAGCAGTCTTCAGAAGTAAATATTCTTTATATAACCTATTTCTGTTGCTTTCTATAAATAGCATATTAGTACTTAAATTTATAATAATAATTAGATATGCAGTAACTTATCTCTTAAATGTTCCAAGTTACTCACCTGATTAAAAAAACTGATTTTAGTTGGCTTCTTGTTTAGTCAACTGATGAAAAGATATGATGGCCTTCTAAGGAAAGATACCAGGTGGGAGTTGAAGATTTTGGCAGGGCACTGCTTGGCAAAGATGAGCTGGCTGCCAAGAAAATCCAATATGAGTAATTCAATCTGCGCTTCCTGGCTAAGGAGTTTATGTACAAATTTTAAAATATGAGATTCAAGGACTTAGAGACTCACTTGAGAGATATTTCCGTAGGTCAGGTGTAATTGATTTTATAATTGCAAAATGACATTTATTAAAGTATAGTATTGTCATCTGTAAAAATCATTAGGTAATTTTACCGTGTTGAAAGAGTAGGTTACATGACGTTTAACGTCCATTTCAACTCTTAAGATTTTTATCACATTATGACTAATAAATGATTTTGAATTTCAAGATTTATTAAAAAAAAAAGACTGGGCACAGTGGCTCATGCCTGTAATCCCAGCACTTTGGGAGGCTGAGGCAGGTGAATCACCTGAGATCAGAAGTTTGAGACCAACCTGGCCAACATGGTGAAACCCTATCTCTACTAAAAAAATACAAAAATTAGCCAGGTGTGGTAGCGGGTGCCTGTAATTCCACCTACTTGGGAGTCTGAGGCAGGAGAATTGCTTGAACCCATGAGGCAGAGGTTGCAGTGAGCCGAGACCATGCAGTTGCACTCCAGCCTGGACAACAAGAGTTAAACTCTGTCTCAAAAAAAAAAAAAAAAAAGAGAAGAAGAAGAAAAGAAATGGATGGTGATTTTAGCAAAGAAGCAATGAACTACTGAAATAAAGTTCTAAATGTATTCTATGCAGTATTCTGTTTAATGTCACGGATGACACATAGTAGGTGTTTAAGTAAATATTTAAAGCGTGGTTGTTTGATACAGGATTTAAGTATGTTTTTCATAGCTTACTTGTGATATTGTTGTTTCTGAAGACATAAAAAACAAAACATTTCAGAGATGTTTCTATATAAGCCAAAAAAAAAAAAAAAATTGAATTCCTCATTTAAATCATTTGGAAAGATATTTCAGGCCTTAAAATAATTTTCTTTCTCAACTCTTTAGAAAATTGCTTCAAATCTCCCTTTTGTGAAAAAGTTTCAAAAAAATAAGCATCAGCTATTAATGATAGAAAAGCTTGCTTTTGGAAGTGGTTGGAGCTCCGGGCTTGACTTCGTCTCAGTGCAATGGGTAAGTGGAATGGATAGGGAGGTCAATTATTGCTTTTGACATGACTTTTTTTTTTTTTTTTTGGTTTAATTCCACTTTTCCACTTGCCTCTGTAGAGATAGTTTAAAGAACTCTGCCAATTCTGGCCTATGAAAATGCATCAGTGAGTTATTTTATTTTATGTTTTGTTGTGTAAATTTAAGGAGTACAAGTGTAGTTTTATTACATGGACATATTGTACAGTGCTAATGGCTCTCTTAGGTGTTTTGAAACTGGTAAGGCAGTAGCTTTAAAGACATCAAAGGCCAGGTGCAGTGGCTTACACTTGTAATTCTAACACTTAGGAGGCTGAGGTGGGAGGATCACTTGAGTCCTTATACTGGAGTTCAAGAACAGCCTGGGCAACATAGCAAGACCCCATCTCTAGTTAAAACAAGAAAAAAGAAGAGACATCAAACTGTTTGGAACAATACTGAAAAATTTAACTAGAATGTATATTTCAGTAGTTCTCAAACTTTTAAATTTTAGGATCCTTTTACTCTATTAGAAATTACTAAGGACCACGGTTGCTTTTGTTTATGTATGTTATATCCATGCTTTTACTTCATTAGAATTTTAAATAGAATGCTTTAAAAATGCTTATTTTAAAATTTATTTAAATGTCACCCTAATAAATTAAAACATATTAAGTAACATAACTAATATATTTTTATGAGAAGTAATAGTGTTTTCCAAAGTAAAACAAACTTAGTGAGAAGAGTGGCCTTGTTTTGCATTTCATGCCTCTCTTTATTGTATGAAGTAAGAGAAAACAGCTGGATTCTCATGTCTACATTCTGTCTGTGGTGGCCTCACATGTGTACGTGGTCGGAAAAGAGAGGACCTTTCAGCCCCCTATTTTGAGCCTATTTTGGGGACTCATAGGGCTTCTTCAACCACACTTCGGGAACTGCTGGCATATTTAACAGCAGAATTACAACTATGATTCTTTGTTGAGAAACATTCAAAACTTGGTGTACTGGTCCATAGGAAAATAGAATTTTGCACAATTATATGATTTTTCCTGGACAGCTCCTGAGGGATTTTATTTTACCTAGAGTTGCATTCATTTCATTTGGATTGATTTTGACAACCACTTGTCCACTGGCTGAAGGAGCACAGTGATCTTTAGCATCTATTACTATCTGTACTTACCACTGTGTTGATGATCACTCTGCCGTCTCCAGAAATGTCTGTTAGTCTGTCATTTAAAAAAATGACACAACTATGGTCCCCCTAGGGTTTTCCTCTCCTCTGAGACTGAGACCTTTGCCCTGGTGAAATATTCCAGATCTGTGCAACTCTAACCTAGATGTAGTGACAGATAATGATGAGTGGGTTGATAAGCAGATAAATCTGGTTACATGATCAGCATAGTGAAATCCTGGAGATAACTATCTGGTTTTATGGACAGTTTTATGAAGATACTTTTCAGACTTCTGCTATTGCCCTGAAATGGCCTCAGCAAAAATATGCCAGTGGTACTTCATGGGCCGAAAATCTTAGGGCTCACCACAGACTTCACAGGTTGTAAATCTTATTGTGGGTTTTGTCAGCTTTGCTGGATGTAAATTATCTTCCTCAATTTGCCTACTTCTAGGCTGCTGATAATACAAAGTCAGAGAATATCCATGCACACTGTTCTTACAGTGTTGGAAATTCTAAAAGAATTTGAAAAATCTAAAAGCATCAAAGAAAGAATACAGAAGTATTGATCTGCATGTATCCTGTTTTCTAACTCTAGTTTCCTTTATCCAGTGACATGGTGGGGTAAGTTCAATTTTGGGTGGCTGACATAAACAGTGAGAATCTCACTTTGGAATTGATGGAGTTCAATATTGAGTACTCCATATGTATTCGTTGAGCAAATAGAAACATCAGTTAAATATTAGCTGTAAATGATATTTTCTTATTCTTACAGAGTCAATGAAGGTGGAAAGAAAATGGGTCTGAAAGTTTTATAGTTCACCAGGGAGATGTTTGTGTTTAACTTATTGCTTTTAAATAAGAAGATATTATTTGGTGACGGTTCTATAGATAGCTATTTCTTTGTCCGAATATTTCATATTGGCAAGTTCTTTGGCTTTCCTTTAACAAACATTACTCGGTGGACTTCTACAGAATATCCGTCATGTGCCATGCCTCCTTGGGACCTAAGGATGTAAAAGGGAGAGCAAATCAGTCTTTCCAGAGGCTTATGGTCTAAAGGGAGAGACTGGCCATGAGAGAAGAGCTTGAAAGAGGAAGGCACAGGGCCCTCTGGGAAAATGGGAGAATATGCTTGTCTTTCTCTGCAAGGTCAAAGGAGGCTTTCTAGAGGAGGAAACATGGTAGATGAATCTTGGCCCAGAGAAGTTTAGCAGATAGCATGGCTGTATCTGTCAGAGTAAACCATAGGCTTAGAGTGGAGAAATATACAAGGACCCTCAAACAGAACTCACGTGATTGTAAGTGACAGAAACTCAGCACCACCAAGTTTAAGCCGAGAGGCAATGGTTCACATGTGGGCTGGGAAGTCTGGCTTTAGAAACAACTTTATTCAGAAACTCATCTAAGGTCACTGGCTTGCTCTTGCTTTCTTGGATTTGTCTGTTACTTGGAGTTGCCCTCCTCTTCTCCTTCAGATAGACTTTCGGTTCAAATAAGGAAGAGAGCCACTGCAGTTCCCAGTGTACATCCGTTTGCTTCTTTCTCAAGGGGCTTCAATTCAAAGAATCTCGGTGATAGCCCCCCACTGCTATTGGTCCATTCCTCTGGCAGGGTCTTGGAGCATCTGATGAGTAGCTTGACCCAGGTTCAAATGGAGTGAAGAAGGAGCAGTTCCCTGAAGAAATGGCTAGGCACATGTGATGGTGGTGGTGGAGGAATCCAGGTGGCTAAACACACAGAGAGAATGGTTGTCTATAAGAGTGGACAAATTTGACTCAATTGCTATGAATTGGACAAAGATGTTTCTTAGCATTAGAAGAGATTTTTTTTCAAGCCCATTTAAGAATTTACCTAAGTAGTTTTATACTTTCCTGGATTTTAAAAGAGGATTTGGTTTTATTTAAGAAAATACAGTCTTCCCAAGGAGGTCAGAGTTAAGGGCCTTCTTTAGAACTTGCACATATCATAGCTTATCCTTTTTCTGTTGTAAACATTTTTATGTAGCTAAGGTTTGGTCAAGCAAATATCAAGGAGGAAAGACATCCTAGCAGGGAAGAATCTGTGGATGGAGGAGAGAGTAGTCTGACATTGGCACCTCGGTGGTGATGGGAAGAAGGTTACTGTGGACCATTGACAATCAGCGACTCTCTTGTTTCATGCAAAGGCTAGAACAAGAACTTTATGCAAGTGGTAGGGATGTTTAGAGAAAGTAAAGAGAGAGAGAGAGAGAGAAAGAGAGAAAGAAAGAGAGAGAGAGAGAGAGAGAGATCAGGAGCAGGCTGGTCTGGATCCAACTAAAAGAGGAGCTTAACCATCACTGGAAATGTGGTAAGATGGAGAGAACTTTATTTTAGACTTTATCTCAGGGAAAACACTCTATTGGTTAGAAGCTGCTTGAGGCAAGGGCCAGACTTAAGTGGTAGCTAAACTACCTTCAAAGGGACAGGTCCGGTTAATTCTACAACTTTGCATTTGCTGAGTGAGTATGTGAGTCTGGCAGCAGAGGATACCACAGCTCAGCTTCTTACCTGAATAAATGCCAAACAAATGTTTACAGAATGCTGGTTTGTGGCATCTGATCATTAACTTTTCTGGAGCCACTCAACATGGCTTGAGCAAACAGTATGCGGTTCTCGTCCAGGGCTACTTCCTGTTTGGGTGCTACGTATGAAACCATTAGTACCAGAGTACTGGTGATGGAGTCCTGGTTTACGGGACATTCATTCCCACGGTAAATTCTGGAAAACGAATTAGGTCCACCGTATCAGGCATTTTCATTAAACGTTCCTGACAGTGTTCTTTAACTCACAACTTTAGAAAACAACAGAAGTAATTACTTGCAAAGAGTAGAAACAACACAATGCAGTAACTGTTAATTTAGAGACAGAAACACAACTAATTACCTGCGACTCGTGCAAGCGTAGTCTTGTTTAACTGCTGATCTTTTCTCTCTAGGTGGCAGCTCTCGTAGATGGCTGGTGAGAATTGCAATCTTCCTGCTTTTCTTTTCTTTTTTTTTTTTTTTTTGAGACGGAGTTTCGCTCTTGTTACCCAGGCTGGAGTGCAATGGCGCGAACTCGGCTCACCGCAACCTCCGCCTCCTGGGCTCAGGCAATTCTCCTGCCTCAGCCTCCTGAGTAGCTGGGATTACAGGCACGTGCCACCATGCCCAGCTAATTTTTTTGTATTTTTAGTAGAGACGGGGTTTCACCATATTGACCAGGATGGTCTCGATCTCTCGACCTTGTGATCCACCCGCCTCGGCCTCCCAAAGTGCTGGGATTACAGGCTTGAGCCACCGCGCCCGGCCAATCTTCCTGCTTTTCTAAAGTGCTTTCAGACCGGTGGTTTTCTTCTTGGATGCCACTGGTTCCTTGTTCGCCATGGTCGTATCTTCTCCAATTCACCATGGATAAAGATTAATTAAGATAGGATAAAGATTTGCCAACCTTTTTGTTGCTGTTCCTACTACTTTTTATTCCTGCTGAGGTGTGGAGGCTGCATCACCCTATGTTGACTTCCATTTTCCTGGGCTCATTCTTGTTTTGAAGTCTTAACGATATTTTCAGGGCTGTGTTTTCTTTTTGGGGACCTGTACTAATGGCTCTCTTAGTTGTCCCGAAACTGCAGAGGCAGTGGCTTCTCTTTATTATTATCACTTTTTAGAGAGAGTCATATTCTGTCACCTGTGCTGTAATGCAATGGTGCAATCATAGTTCACCACAGCCTTGCATTCCTGGGCTTAAGTGTCCTCCCACCTTGGCCTCCCAAAGTTCTAAGAATACAAAGGGGAGCCAGCAGACCCAGCCAGCAGTGGCTTTTCAAACATATTTGACCGTGGCCCACAGAAAGACATTCGTGTTACATGTTGCCCAGTACAAACAGACGTACATCACTGACATGGAAGGTTCTTGAAGCAATAGCGTCCTTACTGCACATGATGAACTCCACTCTACTCTATTATTCTATTCCATTTTATTTCTCTGAAAAAAAATGTTGATTTCATAATTCACGTACGAGTCGAGAGCCACAGTTTGAAAAACACTGTTCTAAGACTTGTCCCTTACAAGGGGCTCAAAAAAATAGAAATCTCTCAAATCACATTCCTGGTCTTTTGAGGACATGTCTCATAGAGCCCCAGGATCAGCGGCAGAGGGGTGATGTCATTTCCTCTTGGTAGGCTCACAATATATGTGGTATCTCAGCGATTCAACTGACACCATTCTAATCACCAGACCGGAAGGGACTATTTATATATTCCTTGGGGGTAAATGCTTAAAAATTTGTTAGAGAGGTAGCCTGAAGGACAGTATTCCCAGAAAACTGGATTTAACAGGTTATTTTCCTTTAGTCTCTTCCCTTACAAATTGTTTTCCTGGCTATTAAAATAGATGCTCTTTTAGAATCCAGTGCTGTTTGTTCAATATTATTTTAATACTCATCAGCTGAACTCATTATTATTCAAATTTACTTGTACCAATTGTGCGTAAAACCATCACTAAAATAAAAAATCCGATTTCAAGTGCTTAGTCCCCAAATAGCTCTCAGGCTTATTTGCCTCTCACCAGATCTATAAATCTGATGGGTGCTTAGGAGTTTGTATCCTTTTCTTCATCCACTTTTTCATACTTGTCAGAGGTCAGTGTTATCAGATGTTTGAGGTTCGCTGTGTTTAAGGTGATTGAAGAAACTTTCCAGATCTTACTGTGGCAGGAACTGCTATTGCCTACCCAAGCTCATCCTCCTCTTCCTTCCCAGCCTGGACAACATGGCAATAACCCATCTCTACAAAAATCAAACTACAAAAATTAGCCAGGCATGGTGGCACATGCCTGCAGTTCCAGCTACTAGGGAGGCTGAGGTAGGAGGATCACTTGAGCTCAGGAATTCAAGCCTGCAGTGAGCTATGATCACACCACTGCACTCCAGCCTGAGGGACAGAGACCAGCCCGGCTAAAAACACTTGTTTATTCAACCTCCCTTGCCTCAGGATAGGTCATGTGACATAGTTCTGACTAATGAATGTCCAGATAGCGGTATTTCCTGTTTCAGGAAAGCAAAAACCTTCCCAGAAGCCCTTAGCTCATGTCTGAGGGTTTCTGGGAGGGGTTTTGCTTTCCTGAAACAGAAAATACCCCTATCTGGATATTCAGCAGCCATCTTGTAACTACAAGGTAACAAGTGTGACACTGAGGATGTACTAGCTAAATGTCATTGAGCAGATATGTAGAAAGAGCCTAGGATGGGAGTGGTGGCTCACTCCTGTAATCCTAAGCATTTTAAGAGGCTGAGGTGGGAAAATTGCTTGAGCTCAGTAGTTTGAGACCAGCCTGGGCAACATAGCAAGACTCCACCTCTACAAACAATAAAAAAAAATGTATCTGAACATGGAGGTATGCTCGTGTAGTCCCAGCTACTTGAAAGACTGAGGTGGGTAGGTCTCTTGAGCTCTGGAGGTTGAGGCTGCAGTGAGCCATAATTGTGCCACTGCACTTCAGCCTGGGCAACAGAGCAAGACTCCATTGTAAAGCAAAAACAGAGCCTGGATCCCTGATGGCATCCAGAGCAGCAACATCAGCTATGTATGGATGGCCCACTTGCAGATCTCTGGTTATGAGAAGAAAATATTAAGCCCCTAACTTCTTTTTAATTTTTTTTTTGAAGACAGAGTCTCATCCTGTTGCCCAGGCTGGTGTACAGTGGTATAGTGTTGGCTCATTGCAACCTCTGCCTCCCAGTTTCAAGTGATTCTCCTGCCTCAGCCTACGTAGTAGCTGGGACTACAGGCACTTACCAACACACCCAGCTAATTTTTGTATTTTCAGTAGACACAGAGTTTCACCATGTTGGCCAGGCTGGTCTCGAACTCCTGACCTCAAGTGATCCACCTGTCTTGGCCTCCCAAAGTGCTGGGGTTACAGGTGTGAGCCACAATGCCCAGCCATTAATGCCAGATTTTTTTGGTGACCTCTAATCAAATAAATGACGCAACTGATTCATTCCATTTTTTAAATTTCTGCATCTGTCTTACTCTTTGATGAAAGTATGATAACTACAAATTACTATGATGATCACTTCAAGTGTCACTAATTAGACTTAAAGCTATTGTAGAGTAATTACTAACGAAAGCACGTTGATGTTCTTTCATATGGTATTCAAGTGTGAGAAGCTCCTTCCCTAAACTATCTCAACAGGATTAAAATGCTTTGAGAATGACTGTTCTTTCATTTTTTCACATAGTCCAAGGGTTAAATACCCCTGGCCACATAGAGCATAGGGCTGAACCCTGATCTAGAAATGGTGTTTTCAAACTTTGATTGTTCTTTTTAGATTGGCTCTTCCCCTTCAAGTTTAGATAGTTGTTGGAATGTTATGGTTCTAAGAAGATAAGCTAGAAGCTCTCTAGAGTTGGGGTTGTCTTGATTTGAAGACTCTTTCTGATCTTATTTAGGACACTGTAAAGGAAACCGTTCTGACAACAGCTTTTCTTTCTTTTTGTTTTTTAAGACAGGGTCTTACTGTGTTGCCCAGGCTACAGTGCAGTGGTGTGATCATAGCTCACTGCAGTCTTGAATTTCTGGGTTTAAGGGATCCTCCAACCTTAGCCTCCCTTGTAGTTGGGGCTACAGGCAGACACCGCTACACAGGCTAGTTATTTTTATTTTTGTAGAGATGGGGTCTTGCCATGTTGCTTGGGCCAGTCTTGAACCCCTGGACTCAAGTGATCCTTCTGCCTTGGCCTCCCAAACTGCTGGGATTACAGGCATGAGCCACCACGCCTGGCCTAACATGTTACAGCTCTTCTTAGAACATTTAAGAGGCCATTTCCGCTTGCAAGGAAGAGAAAGATCAAATGACTGTGAAGGCAAGTCTCCTTAATCAAACCTTTGTTTCTTTCTTTTGCCCTTTGGGGTCTCTTAGCCAAGACAGAATGCTTCAGAGTAATGTCTCACTTTTCTGATCCTCAGATGCATTTGTTGTTTTAGGTTGGTAGGAATAAGCCAAGATAGACGGTCAATAACGATTCTGTCTGATAGAAATATGATACGAGTCATGTACGTAATTTAAATTTTCTAATAGTCACATTAAAAAAGTGAAATGAAACAGGTGAGGTTAATTTTCATCACATTTAAACACATAATCTGGCTGGGTGCAGTGGCTCATGCCTGTGATTCTAGCACTTTGGATGCTGAGGTGGGTGGATCATTTGAGGTCAGGAGTTCGAGTCCAGCCTGGCCAACATGGTGAAACCCCGTCTCTACTAAAAATACAAAAATTAGTCGGATGGTGGTGGGGCATGCCTGTAATCTCAGCTATTTGGTAGGCTAAGGCAGGAGGATCACTTGAGCCTGAAAGGCAGAGGTTGCCATGAGCTGAGATTGTACAACTGCACTCCAGTCTGGGTGAGAGAGTGAGACCCTGTCTCAAACACACACACACACACACACACACACACACACACACACACACACACGTAATCAATATGAAATTTATTAAAGAGATAATTTGGATTCTTTGTTTTCCCTGAACATTAAATCTTGTGTATATTTTTTACTTACAGCACATCAGTTTTGGATTAACCACATTTTTTTTTTAAACGGAGTCTCTCTCTCTGTTGCTCAGGCTGGAGTGCAGTGGCGCAACCTCGGCTCACTGCAACCTCTACCTCCTGGGTTCAAGAGATTCTCCTGCCTCAGTCTCCCAAATACTCGGGATTACAGGAGCATACCACCACACCGCACTAATTTTTTGTATTTGTAGTAGAGATGGGTTTTTGCCATGTTGGCCAGGCTGGTCATGAGCTCAAGTGATCCTGAGCTCAAGTGATCCACTGCCTCAGCCTCCCAAAGTGCTGGGATTACAGGCATGAGCCACCATGCCCGGACGGATTAACCACATTTTGAATGCTCCACATAGCCACATGTGACAAGTGGCTGCCACATTGGACAGTGCTTAATTTCCCTCTACCACTTGGCATGGCAGTGGCCATTCCACTGCAGCCTGGCTACCTTTGCCCTTCTCGCCCATTCCAACCCTGTAGCTACCCTCCAAAAAACAGTGCTCTTAGTTAACTGACTCTTCTGTTTTGATCCAGACCTGGCTTCAGTGCCAGGAGATTTACAATATCAAGATGTTCTGAAGTTCTCGTTAGAAGACGTTTTTCTGCATTGACTCCATTCTTTTGTTTTTATCTGTGTCAGAGAGATTACAATGGAAATGAGAGATATTATGAACCAGATGCTGAAAAAGCCCCAGTGGCAAGAATCAGAAGAGGGCACAGAGGTACTCAGAGTTCCACCCTCACAAGCCTAAGAGAAAAGAAAGGCAACGAGAACAGCGTGAAAGGAAGTGCAAAATTGATGAGCGTGGCTTTTTCAAGAAGGATTTGTGCATAGTCGTCAGGCTATGCGACTAACACCACAGCCTAGGCTGAGCGTGCTTGGGAGCTCCTGACTGATGAAAACACTTATTATATGTTAAAAGTTCTTCGTAGTTAGTGTGCTCCTGTGACTGATCGGCCTACAGAACACAGAGGTTTCTTTCCTGTTCTTGTAACGCTATCTTTATTTTTCTTGGAGTACAATTAAGATGTTACCTTAATAGGCACAATGTCTTCCTCAAATTCATGAGATGCTTCCTTTATGCCTTTGATTAGGCAAGAATCCTTGTTTAGCAAACCACTTTTTGTGTGTGTGTGCTGATAAAATAGAAAGCTTCTTTACTAAGCCTTTAAAAAATAAATGAAATACATTTTGAGCATATGACAATGTCTATCATATTTACTCTTGCAGAGTAAATACTTGGAGGTCACATGAATTGTTTGAAAGTCAGATAATATCCACTGAGTATTAAACTCTACATAGATAAAGCAGAAAAATCTCCACGTACCATTTTAAAATATTTTCCTCCACTTGGCACCATACAGAAATGTTTAAGAAACTCCTGGCACTTTACCCACGGGTTATAGCTTATATTGCAGTAGGCCTGAGGTAAACTCAGGGCGTATATGGGACGAATGACTTTTTCAGAAGAAACTCTGTTATGTTGAGTCCTCATTAATTTCCAACCAGTTTCTAGTGCTGATTACATGAGGAAGGTTTCTATCAGTCAGAGTCAGAGAAAGTCCTTCCATTGGGAGGGCACGCACAAGCAGCCTTTTAGGAAGAAATGAACAAAGTACTTAGTGAAGAAATACTTCAATTTTAACTCTCTTTCTTTCTTTCTTTCTTTCTTTCTTTCTTTCTTTCTTTCTTTCTTTTTCTTCCTTCCTTCCTTCCTTTCCTTCCTTCTTTCTTCTTTTTTCTTTCTTCCTTTCTTTCTTTTCTTCTTTCTTTCCCTCCCTCCCTCCCTCCCTCCCTCCCTTCCTTCCTTCCTCCCTTCCTTCCATCCTTCCTTTCTCTCTCTTTCTCTCTTTTTTTCCTTCTTTCTTTTTGAGATGGAGTCTCACTCTGCCACCCAGACTGAAGTATAGTAGCATAATCTTAGTTTACTACAGCCTCCGCCTCCTGGGTTCAAGCAATTCTCCTGCCTCTGCCTCCCGAGTAGATGGGATTACAGGCATCTGCCACCACACCTGGCTAAATTTTTTGTGTTTTTAGTAGAGACAGGGTTTTATCATGTTGGCCAAGCTAGTCTTGAACTCCTGAACTCAGGTGATCCACCTGCCTCGGCCTCCCAAAGTACTGGAATTACAGGCGTAGGCCACTGTGCCTGGTCCAACTCAGGCTCTTTCTAGTTACGTGACTTTAGGTATATCCCTTAACCTCCTTCACATAAAATGGTTAGAGTAACAATATCCCGTCTCTCTCAAGGGTGGACTGTGAACCTTTTGGGGACTGGGATCCTCTTTGCTTTGCACGTCTGGTGCCTCCCAATAGTACTTGACTAGCAGTGACCGGGTAGATATTTATTGTTCTATAGAGGCTACCATCAGAGACTTCTCACCGTATAAGCAGAATAGCAATAGCTGCAAGTTAGGGCTATTTTCTGCCCACTGGAAAGTTTTCTTGGAGTTTCATGTGATTGATGATGATGAGGGTGATATATGAAACAAAATGATTCATGTAACATTACTTAATAAGCCTCCTAATGTTTTACTAGCATATTTTCTAAAAATTCTGTTTCTTGCTAAGATTATCCTTCTATGCTGCACATTTAAAACTTCAAATAGAGAGTTTTTGCTTCTAAGAACTAACCTTCAAGGGAGAAGCATAGAGAAAAATAACCTAGTTTTAAAGTTGGGGTCATCTTGTTAGCTAAGCCTTTGACGGTGAGGTGGTGGAGGGTGATGTGGGCTGAAGAATATAGTTTGTGGTCACATTTCAAAAAGTAGGGGGAAAGTGTTTTCTTTCTTTCTTTCTTTCTTTTTTTTTTTTTTTGGTAGGTATGCTTTTATTTAAAAACAACATGAGAAACAGACTTACTGGAAGAAATGCCTTTTTATTACATCCTCTTAACAACCAAGCTAGCAATCCAACTGGAGTTGGCAATATGGCTGCTAGCAGTCCTTGGGGAACCTGTGCTAATGGGCAGGTAAGAGTGACTTGTTGTTAACATGTTCGTTGTTTTCTTCCTGCGCTGGACATCAGTCATGTGGCCCATTTCTCAAAGACGCACTTGAATTGTCTGAACCTATGAACTTCCTGAAAGTCTGGCCACCGAACTCCACTAGGAGAGTCATGACTGTGCCACTGAAGGACATTCATTTCATCCCCTGCCTTGGTAGAAGGGTTTCCCCAAATCAAGATGGACCCATGTACCTCCTTTCAAGAGGCCACGAACCAGAATCTGTCATGCCATTCTGAGAGAATGATTCTCATTGGTTAAAATCACTTCAGAATTTGCTTGTCTTCTTAGTACAGAGACCAGAGTGGAACTTGAGTAAGAAAAATGTGATTCTGATACTCTGTTCTCCATGACATGCTTTTTTTTCGTGTTGCATGCCTGTATCAAAACATCTCATGTACTCCGTAAATAGGTATACCTATGATACCACGAAAATTAAAAATTAAAAATAGAAAATAAGCTACAAAAATTTTTAAAAAAGAAAAGGTGTATTTATTTATGTGTATTATACATTTATTTATTTTTTATTTTACTTTAAGTTCTGGGATGCATATGCAGAATGTGTAGGTTTGCTGCCCAGGTATCCATGTGCCATGGTGGTTTGCTGCACCTGTCAACCCATCATCTAGGTTTTAAGCCCTGTATGCAGTAGATATTTGTCCTAACTGTCTCCCTCCCCTTATCCCCTACCCCCAACAGGCCCTGGTATGTGATGTTCCCCTCCGTCTGTCCATGTGTTCTCATTGTTCAACTCCCACTTAGGTGGTGTTCGGTTTTCTGTTCCTGTGTTAGTTTGCTGAAGATAATAGTTTCCAGCTTCATCCATGTCCCTGCAAAGGACATGAACTCATTATTTTTATAGCTGCATAGTTTTCCACATTTTCTTTATCCAGTTTTTTTTTTTAAAAGGGGTAACTATGTGAGGTGTTGGATGTGTTAATTAGCTTGATCGTGTTACTCACATTTCATGATCTATATGTGTATCAAATCATAATGTTGTACACCTTAAATATATGCCATTTTTATTTGCAATCCTACCACAATAAAGCTGAAAAAATTTAAAAAAGAATTTAAAACCCACTTATCAATTAGAAACAAAAAAATATATTTTTTTAAGAATTTTAAAATGTGTTAAAATTCAGACAGGCATCAAGATGAACTGTGTCTTTGTGCAGCAAACCCTGCATAGATCACAGAAATCAACCTGTGATTGAGAAGACAAGCTTGTTTTCTGTACCTAAAGCCTTGTGGAAGGGGATCCATAGAGAGAGAAGTAATTGGCAGACTAACTATAAATCTTTTCCATTTGTTGGTTAAAACAGGTTGCCTAAGGACTGCTAGCAGAAATCATCCCAGCTTAGTTTGATTGTCTTATGAACTTGAAATTAATAAAATCACACTTCAAAAAAATCATTCAAAGGAAATGTTCATTATTAATGACTATTTTTTAACGTAGTATAGAATTTATTCAAATTAAGACTTTACTGTGATCTTTCAGTCACAAGATGCCAGAGGCATAGGCCAGAGATAAAAGATCATCTTAACCTATGTGTTATGTGTGATATAGATCTGTTTAACAGAGGCTACCATCAGAGACTTCTCATTGTGTAGGCAGAATAGCAGTAGCTGCAAGTTAGTGGCTATTTTCACCCATTGGAAAGTTTCCTTGAAGTTTCATGTGATTGATGATGATGAGGATGATAGTTGCTACATACTGAGTATCAGTATCTCACTAAATGCTTCAGTAGCCACTTAGGATAGCAAACTATTTTTCCCATTTTACAGATGAAACAAGAAGCTTGTGAAATAATTCACTGTCTAAGATCCACATCTAGTAAATAGTAGAACTGGAATTTGAATCAAGGTTAACTCCAAGGCTTGCTACTACCTTGCACGGATGTCACACCAGTAAGGTTCTTTCTCTGAACTTATAATCAGTATATAATTTAGATGTAACCACAGTTCTTCCTCTTCTAATCCTCATTTTGAAGTGATCTTGAGTTCAACTTTAAAATGATGCTGCATTTACTACAATATCACAGTTAGATACACAAAAAATTCTTGTTAAATATTCTGGAGGTGACTCATACTTGCAATCCCAGTACTGTGGGAAGCCAAGGAGAGAGGATTGCCCAACCTGGGCAACATAGTGAGACCCTTTCTCTACAAAACATAAAAAAATTAGCTGGGTGTGATGGTGCATGTCTGTATTTCCAGTGACTTGAGAGACTGAGGCAGGAGGATTGCTTGAACATAGGAGGTCATGGGTACAGAGACCTGTGCTCATGTCACTGCATTCCATCTTGGGCAACAGAGTGAGGCCCTGTCTCAGTAAATGAATTAGTAAGCAAGAAAATAAGAAAATAAAAAATAGATATTCCAGCTTGTTTTTGGATAGTTGCCAGCCCCTGGTGGGAAGAATGCAGATTGGACACAGCCAAGAACATGTATTAAAATTAGAAGTAAACATTTTTCATGATTTTAAATAATTCATGGCATGGCCTGTTTAAGCAAGGGGGCAAATTGCAAATAGCAGTAGGAAAATATTTATCGTAAGCAAAGGAATATACTTAAGAAATGAGCACGGCTGTGTGTTTTCCCATTTGCTGATAGACAAAAATCAGTATTTAGGCTTCTCATTTAAAATTCACTGAAACGAAAACATAATCCCAGTTAATTACTGTTCCCTAAGGTTCCTGGTTGCACAATGTTTTATAAAATTAAAACCTGCTAAGCGTCCATGAAAAGAAAAAAACACTTTTGATGCGAAACATTGAAAAAAAAAAAAGAAAATGAAGAAGAGAAAAGGAAATAACTGAAGCCCAGTGAGTACCTTTAATCCTTCTCATGTCTGCCTAAATAACCTGGGACCACAGAACTGATGAGAGTTTTGGGCTTTTAGAAAATTTCTTGGGCCTGGTTTCCTCCTAAAGGACTAAAGAACAGGAAGGTCCAAGGAGCAGCACTTGAAGAGGGTTCATCGTCTTGACCTGTCACCTCACTCGTCCTCAGGCCAGTTTTAAAATTAGGAGACTGACCAGATGCCGTGATGCACACCTGTAATTCCAGCACTCGGGAGGCCAAAGTGGGAGGACTGCCTGAGGTCGGGAGTTTGGGATCAGGCTGGACAACAAGGGAGGCCCTGTCTCTACAAAAAAAAAAAAAAAAAAAAAAAAGTCAGCTGGCATGGTAGAGCATCTGCAGTCCCAGCTGCTGGGAGCCTGAGGTAGGAAGATCACTTGAGCCCAGGACGCAGAGGCTGCAGCGAGCCATGATTGTACCACTACACTCAGCCTGGGCAAGACAGTGAGTTTCCGTGAAAGAAAGAAAGAAATCAGGAAGAGACACACAACAGAGTCACAGTTGTAATTTCAGTCTGAGCAGACAAGGCTTCTAAATCTTCTCGTTTCAGAGCTATTTCTCCAAGGAGCAAAAATATGAATTTGAGGTACATAAGAATGGGGTTATGGATCCTAAAAAGAATGACGTCATAACCCTTGGGAAATCAAACACAGTTCAGTGTGCATGTCTGCACACCAATCTTTCCTATTTTTGTTCAGTCTAAATTAAGATATACTCACAATGGTTGAGGGTGGTGGCTCACCTGTAATCCCAGCACTTTCGGCGGTCAAGGCGGGCAGATCGTCTGAGGTCAGGAGTTTGAGACCAGCCTGGCCAACATGGTGAAACCCCATCTCTACTAAAAATATAACAGTTAGCCGGACGCGGTGACAGGCATTTGTAATCCCAGCTACTTGGGAGACTGAGGCAGGAGAATCGCCTGAACCCGGGAGGCAGAGGTTGCAGTGAGCTGAGATCACGCCACTGCACTCCAGCCCAGGTGAAAGACCAAGACTCCATCTCAAAGTAAAAAAAAAAAACAAAAAACAAAACAAAACAAAAAAACGCTGTTAAAGATATATTTTTTAAAAATCCCTTTCATATATACACAATACGCCACACTCAACTGCCTTTTAAACGGTCCTCAATGAATAGTTATGAACATACTTGAGTGACACTATTTGCCTCCATGAGCAAATATTGGGGAAAAGCGAAACCAAAATCCAGCTTCAACTTTCCTGGCAGAGTAAAAACGTGAAATAGAGTCCATAAAGAGACAAATGAAGTGTAAGAAGAGGTCGGTTGTGTTTTCCCTTAAAATCCGTGTGACCCTCAGGAAGTTACTTATTCAATGAACTGCAGTTTCTTTACTTGTAAATATTGAGATAATAATAACAGTACTCTTGAAGGGTCATTCAGGACACAGACCAGTCAGAACTGATGTCTGGCCGATTGTACTGGATGTCAGCCAGGACTTTGTACTGGAGCAGACCGAACATGAGCCCTGGTCTGGGGATTAAATGCAAGTAAAAATGCCTTGTACAGTGTGTAGCAGATAGAAGATTCTGGATAAATGTTAATTATCTCCCATCTCTGAGAAGCTGAGAATGCTGTGATGTGTGATAGGAACTATCTACTTCTTCCCGTGGGATTCAGAATCAGTTTGAATAACTATGACAATATTATTCTTAGTCCTGTTAGTTTAGGTTCAGTTGGTCTTAAATGGTTATTCTGAAAACATGTTTATTTCCCTACAGTGCTCATTGGGTTTGAGCATATAGGACAACAATAGAATGCACAGATCTGAGACTATCCTTCTGTTGAAAGTAGGCAAATGTTTCCCTTTATATTCCTGATTCTCCAGATTCATCTGCGGAGACAATGAAGGTAAAATAGTTCATTTTAGGGGTGAGAATTGTACCAAATTAATAGACATGAACATTAAGAAGGGATTGTTTCTTTACAACCTACTTTTTTTTTTTTTTTTTTTTTAGATGGAGTCTTGCTCTGTTGCCCAGGATGGAGTACAGTGGTACAATCACGGCTCATTGCAGCCTCCAATTCCTGGGCTCAGGTGATCCTCCCTCTTTAGCCTCCTGAGTAGCTAGCACTTCAGGTGCATGCCATTGCACCTAATTTTTACATTTTTTTATGGAGACTGGGTGTTGCTATGTTTGCTCATGCTGGCCTCCAACTCCTGATCTCAAGCCATCCTCGTACCTTGGCCTCCCTCCCATATGACTATTTTCTGGACACAACTTTTATGTTGCATATAGTTGTTGCGCATGACACTGTCATTTCTCTGCTGATTAGTACTGATGGTGAACCCACTTTCCACATTATACGGGATTGGAATCCATACCTATGATAGAACTAGTTTGGGGATATTAGTTCTTCCAGGACGCTGTTACATTTCATTTAGTCATCTAAGTCACTTCCTTTTCTTAATCAAAAAAGCGAATCCATCTGAAGGCAGAATACATTCAGTGTTCTGCAATGCTATTATCAGTCAAGCTATAATCGTTTAGGAATCAAATCCATGAATTGCTTTCATGGGAGGCTGAGATGGGAAGGGAAGCTGCAGGCCATGCCAACAGGGATGCTGGTAAGACATCTGACTCTTTTCTATCCAAAAACTCATTCCCCCTCCCCTCCCCTCTCCTCCCTTTCCCTTCCTTCTTTCCTTTCTTTCTTTTGATAGAGTTTCACTCTGTCGTCCAGGCTGGAGTGCAGTTTTGTGATCTCATCTCATTGCAACCTCTGCTTCCAGGTTTGGAGCGATTCTCATGTCTCAGCCTCCCAAGTAGCTGAGACTACAGGCGCCCACCACCACTTCCAGCTAATGTGTGTGTGTGTGTGTGTGTGTGTGTGTGTGCGCGCGTGTGTGTTTAGTAGAGACAGGTGTTTCATCATGTTGGCCAGGCTGGTCTTGAACTCATGTGGTGACAGCTACTCAGGAGGCTGAGACACGAGAATCACTTGAACTCGGGAGGCGTAAGTTGCAGTGAGCTGAGATCATGCCACTGCACTCCCGTCTGGGTGACAGAGTGAGACTCCATCTCAAAAAAAAAAAAAAAATGCTGTTAAAGTTATTTACAAAAATAAAAATCATTTTCATATATACACAACAGGTTTTGCTCAATTGCCTTATAAACAGGGTCCTCAATGAATACTTATGAGCATACTCAAGTGACACTATTTGCCTCAAGTGATCTTTGGCCCCCCCAGAGTGCTGGGATTACGGGCATGAGTCACTGCACCCAGCCTATTTCCTGCCTTTCAACAGCCCCAATGAAATCCTGCTATTCCCAAATGTTCCCTTAAGTTGAGCCTTTTTTTTTTTTAAAGCTTTAACCAATTTAACTGGTAAAAGTGAGAAATTGAGGTCTTTTCATTATAAATGCAATATTATTTTAGAGAAATGCATCGGACAAAATCCAGAGAGCAGCTTTACAAGTAATTATATAATGTCTAGTCTCAGCTAGTTTTGCTGCGGCTTGCCTAGAAATAGCAACAAGGGAGTAAAATTAAGAAAATAGTCCTTATTATTTTTTAAAAGCTGGCATACATTTTGCTCTTCCAAATGAACAAGGGAAAAATGCCTTTCCATGCTATTAAAACATTTTTTTTTTCAGTGACAGAGTTTAGTCTTGTCACGCAGGCTGGAGTACAGTGGCGCTATCTCAGCTCACTGCAACCTCTGCCTCCGGGTTCAAGTGATTCCCCTGCCTCAGTCTCCCAAGTAGCTAGGATTACAGGCACCCACCACCACGCCCAGCTAATTTTTGTGTTTTTAATAGGGGGTTTCACCATGTTGGCCAGACTGGTCTCAAACTCCTGACCTCATGTGATCCACCTGCCTCGTCCTCCCAAAGTGCCAGGATTACAGGAGTGAGCCACTGCGCCTGGCGTTTCCATGTTATTTTAGTCGTTAGCGATAAGCCACTTCAGAGATGTGCTCAATCTTTGCACATTAGTTCCCCTTCCGGTGGCCTGAGAGCTGGGACTTGAGGAGCTCTTTTTCTGGTACCGTGATTCTTGCAGAATTCATCTTCAAGGACGTGTAAAGGCCATTTTTCAAATGTTTGCAACACTCTGATGGAATTGCCGAGAGATACAATCAGTTCCCTTTCTCTCCTGACCCTAAAATTCATCAGTTACTCTAATTTTGTTAGGGTCGTTGCCCCATTCCTTCCGTGTATGAAATCACGGATCCTGGCATGAGACCCACTGGGAAAGTTACACCTGATCCAAAGTTGTTGACAGCTGGTTGGTGCTAACACTTTAAAACCACACACACACGCACACACACATGCACACACGCACGCACACACCCTCCTCTTCTTTCTTCTTACCTTCCAAATACCGCACAGAGAGACTCTTTAATAAATCAATGTTTTAGGGCCACAGTCCTCAAAGGCCTTCGTAAGAGCTTTGACCCTGCTTGTCGTGATGGTGTGTGATGGCCTGGACAGAATCAATGGTATCTCATCACAAATCATGCCGTCTCACAAGGGCTTGGTGGTGTAAGCCAAACAATTGCTTTTTTTTTCTCACCTGCACTAATTGTCATCCTCCTAGAAACTGGGACGGATTACAAACAACAGAGTAGATATTCCACTGTGGGTCCACGAAGGGATTTCTCTACGAAGGAGTGTGCACGTTAAGATTCAGCAGAAGGCAGAGGCTTCCAATGGGGCAGGCGGGATTTACACAAGATACTCAACACTTTCCCAGGCTTGTTAGATGCTGTGACGAGGAAGAACCCTGAGCCCTTCACTGTATGAAAGATGCCCTGAACAAGCACATAGTTTTGAGGCCAGCTCATGGGAATTGTCAAATCCAGGGGAAGAGCTTCAAGGTCCTGCTGGGGTCTGGCCAGCCCTTGGATCTGCTGGTTTCCTAAAGTGTCACAGAGTCAAAGATCAGAGCTGGTGGCTGTTCTCGTGAAATCCTTGGCAAGAGACTCCGGGCAAGTCTGTCCCACAGTCACCTTGTTTACGGATTGCCACTAACGCGGGGGAAATTGACTGCGAGCCGGTTCACTTGGATTCCTTCTCCTGTGTGTCAGCCATTGACATGGCTGTTGGGATTCCAGTTCAAAGGAGTTGGAAGGCCGGTGTGGGTCCCTGCCGGAGCAGCCCGCAGTGCCGATGAATCATGTAGGTGCAACGTGGTGTCTCCTCCCTCCCCAGCATTTTCTCTTAGGAAATATCTGTGATGACGAACTGTTTGTTGGATCCTATTTTCCATCACCTTGAGTTCCTTGCAAGGCCATTCACCTATTAATATAATGTATCTGCCTATTTATCACGATCCATCAGGCTATCTGTTTCCAGAGGGCCTGGCAGATAGCACCTAGGCACTCTGAACGTGTGCCCAGCAGGCATGCTAGAACTTGAACTGGGCTGGGAGTCCTACTTCTTGATCTAGTTTTATGGAGAGCAATTAGCATAAAGGGAACAGGTTTATAGGTAGCAGTGAAACTTTCATACGCATTGTAATCAAGCTCTTAAACAAAAAAACAACTCTGGAGGAAGATGATTAAATCTCTCCTCTCTCTTCCACAGCCTACCTATATTTGAAGTAGGGGAGCTACTTACTCCGTGAACATTAGATTCCTCATCTAACGGTATACATACTATACCTACCACTGCCCCACTTAACGATTTGTGCTCTTTTCCCCTAAACCTTGGATATGTGCTGAGTGGACCCATGATGTGATTTTAAGCCACAGCAGTGATGCAGTTGAAACCAACATGGCCCAGGACAAGTCCGACTGCACACATTGTGTATCTTGTGTCTGTTGCACCTTGCGGCCAGCAGAGGAGAGAGCAGGAGTGAAGGGGACTCTGGGATAAGACAAACACAACAGCGAGAGCCAACTTCTCCAAGCAGGACCCAGCATGCTTGCCACTAAAGGCATAGGAATCAATTTCACCCATTGTCACCTAGGCTAAGCCCTTTGTGGGACACACTTACCATCAAATGAGGCGGTACCATCAACAATTGCCAACTGAAGGTGGCACTTAGAAGAAGTGGTCTCCTAATAGCTGGAGATCTGTCTGTAACTTAAAATATAAGGAGACCCGGTGCCGAGCAAAGCTGCTTGGCTTCACAGGAAGGGCAGTCTTCCTCCTTCCCAGAGTCCCCGCTCTGCACCTGGATCACACAGTCTCCTGCAGAGCTTTGTTTTCCTCTAACTCTGTACCCTTCCCAATCTCATCCTTTCTTTATGGCTACAATGAGAACATGCACTCACCCAGAATTTTTCTTTTTTCCCTTTTTATTTATGTATTTTTTTTGAGACGGAGTTTCACTCTTGTTACCCAGGCTGGAGTGCAATGGCTTGATCTCGGCTCACCACAACCTCCGCCTCCTGGGTTCAGGCAATTCTCCTGCCTCAGTCTCCTGAGTAGCTGGGATTACAGGCACATGCCACCATGCCCGGCTAATTTTTTGTATTTTTTTAGTAGAGACGGGGTTTCACCATGTTGACCAGGATGGTCTTGATGTCTTGACCTCGTGATCCACCCGCCTCGGCCTCCCAAAGTGCTGGGAATACAGGCGTGAGCCACCGCACCCGGCCCTTATTTATGTATTTTTAATTTTTAGAGCTGAAGTCTCTCCCTGTTGTGCAGGGTGGAGTGCAATTGCACAATCACAGCTCCTTGTAGCCTTGCACACCCGGGCTCAATCTATCCTCTCGCCTCAGCTTCCCAAGTAGCTGGGACTATAGACTGGTTAATTTAATTTTTAGTAGAGACAGGATCTCACTGTGTTGCCAGGCTGGTCTCAAACTCCTAGCTTCAAGTGATCTTTCTGCCTTAGCCTCCCAAAATGCTGGGTCTACAGGTGTGAGCCACCATGCCTGGCCCCCAGAAATTTTCACAGAGCTTTTTTCCTTGCACAATTCCCTTAGCAGTGGCATGGGCTTGTTCCTTCATTTCCCATTCATTCCTTCAGCTCATGTGCCTTTCCTACATACGGCTTTCAGATGAGTCTCAGGTTGTTTCGTGAAATCTTTGTCTGATCTCCCAGCTACTTGATAACTAATTTGAAACACGGGGCCACATGGTCTTGGTCTTCTTGGCTTTATCATCATATTTTTTTCTAACAGGCTTCAGAAACATGGCTGACATTAATTTTACTCTCATTTCCTAAAGGCCGATGACACCCAAAATTTCATTTTGTGTCTCTTGTCCTCTTCTTGGACTTGAAATCCTGAATGTCCAATGTCCGTGGGCCATTAATTATTAAACAAGAATAAGCCCAGAGCTTTCTGGAGAGGAGGAAATGTTCACTGTTACGGTCTAGAATCTGTGTTTTGAGAAAGTGAAGAACATAGAAAATAACTTTTTTTTTTTTTTTTGGTGATTGAGTGTTAGAAGCCCAAGACAGGTAACTGCAGACTTTCTCCTTCTTATACTCTAGATTTTCCCATTTTAAATTATACCTTAAAATAATTAAAAAAATTTTTTTTTTCCTTTTATGGAATATTTTAGGTTACCATTCAAAGATCTATTTTTAAAATGTGGCCATACTTCAGTGTTTAAACCGCCTAACATGAAATTGACATAAACCTTTATTTAATTTTATTATAACATTTTGGTAATAGGCTCTAGTATTATATTAATTGAGTTATAATAACTAAGGGAAATTGAGGCAAGAATGGGAGATGCTATTTTATAACACATTAAATCACAGGTTAGGCCTGGTCATATTGGTTCAACTTCTACCACTAAAATGAAATTATTAATTTAGTTTGGAAAATTACTCCTGTAATTCTGGCAGAGGGATGGACAAGACAGCACAGGCAAGCAGTAATTTTTGACACTTAGGTTAATTTTATTATGTGCTTTATGTATTTTCAATAAAATATATGGGTAATTAAAAATTGAACTAGGGAGCTCTTTTGGATTTATAATAATTAGCACATACATTGCATTTTATGGTTTCAAAAGCTTTATACATCGTTAATTAACTATGAATGAGGTAGTAAGTATGATTATACCCATTTTACAGATGAGCAAGCTGAGCCATGGAGTGCTTAAGTCAATTGCCTAAGGGTTCCCAGCGAACCAGGGCAGAAGACGGTTGACTACAGAGCCGGAGGCACCAGTCCCTGCCTCTTCTTGCCTTGAGCCATTAATCATTGTAGGGTACCCAGGAGTAGCAGACAAGTGCAGCCACGAACTCCTATCTTGTTTTTTTCCATTTTGGGAGAATTCTTGTTAATATTTTAATACAAGAACCTTAGTTCTTTTTTTCTTCTTCTTTTTTACCATGCTGTCAAGTTCAAAAACGTTCTAATTATAATGGGCAGCCACGTCCCTTGGAGGAAGGTAAAGTAGGTATTATTACTTGTTCTTCACAGGTGAGTAACCAGAAACCCAGAGTGGCAGCCCAAGAGGCCAGTGAACCAGTGACAGAGCCTAAATACATGGGTACCAGAAGCACCATCCACAAGCCCTGACCTTCTGACAGCCATGCTTCCGCTATCAGTCCTCTGAGGGTCTCGGAGCTGCTAAAATGGTGTCTAATGACAGCACCAGAAAGAACCCAGACAGCATTTACTTCTTTGACGTTTTCAGACTGTGTGCATTTAAATTTCTGCATCCTACAGATCACCATCGTGAAGGCTTTCAAGATGCAGATAGGCCGAATGCGGTGGCTTACACTTGTAATCCTAGCACTTTGGGAGGCCGAGGCAGGAGGATCACTTGAGGTCAGGAGTTCGAGACCAGCCTGGTCAACATAATGAAACCCCATCTCTACTAAAAATACAAAAATTAGCTGGGCGTAGTGGTGCATGTCTACAATCCCAACGACCCAGGAGGCTGAGGCAGGAGAATAGCTTGAACCTGGGAGGCAGAGACTGCAGTGAGCCAAGATCGCATTACTGCACTCCAGCCTGGGTGACAAAGCAAGACTCTGTCTCAATAAAAAAAAAAAAGCAAAGACAATCCTAGCCCTCTCCATGACTATTCCTTTGCCAGGAAGAATAAAAAACAAAATTCCTCTTTCTTAACAATACATTCTATTTACCATCACCCACCCCACCTTCAAACATCAGAGCTACTGGACGTACTAGTTTTATTTTCTGTCTTTCTGTTTTTTTCTTTTTAGAGCTGAGGTCTTTCTATGTTGCTCATGCTGGTCTTGAACTCCTTGGCTAGAGTGATCTTCCTGCATCAACCTCTAAAGCCGCTGGGATTACAGGTGTGCATCACCATGCCTGGCTTTATTCTATTTTTAAACACAAGATATCCAGAAAGTAGTTAATCCTGTGATTCCAGTGCTCAAAAACGATCAAGAATGAACTTTGATAGAAACCACCTTTTCCTATGCTTGCTCTTCTGTGTATGGGTACCAGGTGGGAGCATTAAATGATAGAAGATTCACTTTTCCACAGGCCAAGAGTCTCACCTTCCCCTGCTTCTATCAGATGGTTTTAGATGCAGGCACACTTCTAGAAAGAACCAGGTTGCCAGCAGCACAATTCCCACCTTGCTTGGTACAATTATTCGTGTCTACTCCTTGGAGGATGGGGCCACCAAAATCTTAGAGGAATCAGAGATTATAGTCCAAAGTGGATGTTTGTATGGACAGGGGCTGAAGTCTTCCTTTTATTTCAATATTTACAAATAGGAAAATCAGTGATGTGATCTTAGCTCATTGCAGTTTCTGCCTTCCAGGTTCAAGTGATTCTCCTGCCTCAGCCTCCTGAGTAGCTGGGATTGCCGGCATGCGCCACCACCCTCAGCTAATTTTTGTATTTTTAGAAGAGATGGGGTTTCATCATGTTGGCCAGGCTGGTCTTGAACTCCTGACCTCAAGTGATCCTTATATGCTCTTTTCTTATAGTGGAGGTGGTCTCTCACTGGATTTAGACAACCTGATAATTTTAAAAGCAAAATTGAAAATAGGAAAAGAGCAGATCATCAGGCTCGATGGGAATTGTGTGGAAAGGCACTGCGGAGGGCCGGATCTCAGCACTCTGGAATAACTAGGAGGTCATGACGGCAATACGACTGTAATACCATCACCTAGTGAAGACAGGAAGAGCAAATCTTGCCCCTTCTCTCTGTTATCAGGCTACAGGGATAAACATCCGTATTTCAGCAGATCTAAGGAGTGGGATGATGCCACAGAGCACTGTGAGCCACAGCTGCACAGACAGCCACGGCAGCTACTGCAGGATGCACCTGAACTGAATTTGAGCTTGCGAAAGGCATGCCGTCCTTAGCCTTCTCCTTCACTTTTCTGGGAAGTGCAGGGGCTTGTGTATCTTTGACAAAAGCATGTTTTTGTCCAACTTGGAAAGCTTGTTGCACAAAGAGCAAGACTCTGGGAGGGACATGCATAGTGGCCATGAAGGAGGAAGTGATTCCTTTGCAGCCAGGCAGAGAAACTGAACTCTCTCTGGCAATCCACGGTGGGATGCCTATACTCGCTAATGTGCATTTTTTTCATGAAAAATATTAGGTTTGATATTTTTGAAAGATATTGCCATCTCAGTGTCAGTTTACTTTCTAAGCATAAATCAAATATAATTAAAAGGACGGGATGCAGTGGCTTATGCCTGTAATCCCAGCACTTTGTGAGGCAGAGGTGGGAGGATCTCTTGAGTTGAGGAGTTCAAGACCAGCCTGGGCAACATAGTGAGACCCTGTCTCAAAAATTAAAAAATCAGCTGTGCATGGTGGTATGCACCTGTAGTCCCAGCTGCTTGGGAGGCTGAGGTGGGATGATCACTTGAACCTGGTAGGCAGAAGTTGCAGTGAGCTGTGATAGAGCCACAGCACTCCAACCTGGGCATCAGAGCAAGACCCTGTCTCAAAACAAAACAAAACAAAACACCCCCAAACAACAACAACAACAACAAAAACACAAAAAACAAACAAACAAAAAACATACTCCAGAAACCTAAAAATAAAATTATAGGCTGGCACAGCGTTTCATGCCTATAATCCCAGCACTTTGGGAGGCCAAGACAGACAGATCACTTGAAGTCAGGAGTTCAAGACCAGCCTGGCTAACATGGTAAAACCCCATCTCTACTAAAATTACAAAAAAAAAACTAGCCAGGTGGGCATCTGTAATCCCTGCTATTCGGGAGGCTGAGGCAGGAGAATCACTTGAACATGCGAGTGGAGGTTGCAGTGAGCCAAGATCACGCCACTGTGCTACAGCCTGTGTGACAGAGAGAAACTGTCTTTAAAAATAAAAATAGTAATAATAAATAAAATTAAAAGCAAATGGTGCTCATGATGTGCTTAGTTCTCTGTGTACATCAGCTAGCACAGTCCTTACAAGAGTCCTGTGAGGCACGCGGCACTTCTGTCTCATTTTTCAGAGAAGGAAGCTGAGGCCTAGAAAGATTAGTTGCCCAGCGTCACATGACTGCTAAGGAAAGAGCTTTAACTGGATTCCCAGTTCATTCCATACTGATTCGTTTTATGACTCCACTTGCAAAACTTGTGGGGAAGATGAAATTAGACAACCCATCTTAACACCATAGTGTCTGATACTTAGTAAATACTCAATCACTGTGAGTTATAATTTGTAGTAATTGTCAAGCACTATGCTTATAATAACCAGTTTCTGTGGAGTTTGCTGCATTGATTAAGGCCAATAATATGATAGGATCAGGTGATATCATTTTTTAAATTTAAAACATTTCTTCACTTATAATTAAAACAAAATAGAGATGGGGTCTTGCTATGTTGCCCAGACTGGTCTCAAAGTCGTGGGCTCAAGTGTTTCTCCCACCTCGGCCTCCCAGAGTGCTAGGATTACAAGTATGAGCCACCGGCACCTGGCCTCATTTCCTTTTCTATTTAGAATGAGCCACACTGGGTGTTACTCATCTGTGTCAGGCTGATGTACCCTTCTCTAATGATTTCTGCCGCATACACAGGCTGTGATTTCGGTACACCCACAGGCTTGTTCAACCAGTCCCATGCCCACCATCTGTCTTGAATCAGCAACACAGGAAGGAAGCAGGAGATCCTGTCTTGTGCTAACATTTCCAACTTCTTCACCAAGACTTCCTCTGGCTTCTCTTTGAAAGGTTTGGCTGGTGCCAGTGACAGGGGCAGCATTTGCCACCAAGATGCTTGTGTTCTTCATGCCCAGAGGCAGGCTGTACCAAATGATACAAACAATGCAATCTTAAGTTACTCTTTTTGGAAATGCATATGCAAACAAACACAGATTTAGGCCTCATTTAAGAGAGAAGAACATTGAGATTCATGTTTCTTTGATTTTATCAGTAATTTATCAGATTGAGAAAATTAATGGGATTTATTTAGCAATGGATAAGGAAAGATAAAGCCGGCAGTTCTTTATTCTGGCCTATGCTGAATAAATCATTTCAGATCTTTCCACCTGATTTTTTTTTTTTTAAATCTGTAAAGCTGGCCTGCCTCAGGGCATAATTCACAAGACTTATTTTTAAGTACTTTGCAGATGTGATACAGTAGGATTAAGAAAACCCTGGTTTAAAAATAAGTGAAATGAACACTGTTCAACTTCTGGACTCATCGTGCTAGCGGTCCTTAGTAAGCTGGTAATGCTGCCTCTGCTGTCTTTTAGTTTGTAGGATCTTGAGCCTGTGGATAGAACACTACAGAAGAAAACAGCTATATTCATTGAATAGTATTTTTGCAGCTACTATTTATTACCTATCAATATCAATCCCCCAAAATTCACATTAGAAGAAGCAGGGAAGAAAAAAGAATGACTGAATGAATGGTCTCTAGCTCTTACAGAGTCTCATTGTTTCAAAAATGCATCTTGATATTTCTGCCAGTTCACATGCAACAGTCCTGCTTGTGAAAATATCCTCCGTGGACTGAGAGTTATCTGCGGACATACTTTTCAGATGTTGTTGCAAGATTTCTTAAATGTCAAAGGGGCTTCTAGGACTGTATCAGCTCTGCATTAAAGTGGAGGCGTAATTTGCATTTTGAGGAGTGGCTATTTTTCAATGACAAACCTGTATTTATTTAAGTGAAGAATTAAAAATAATGCAAGGTTATGCTCATTCTATGGTAATGTGGATTCTCCTATTTGATGTGCAGGTATAAAACCATCAGGTCTCAGCTGCAATTTGGAAATAGGTTGACAATTCCAAGGAGCCCTAGCTTCTCAGGTACAAACTGAGATGAAAACAAATAAAAAAGGAAAGAGTGCTAAGAAAACATGAGGGTGATAACATGAGGCACCTTCCCCAGCCTCTTTTTGCTTGAAAGTGTCAATCTGTGCTGTGATTTTGGGATAGTGGTCCATTCTGTCATAGGGTCATTTAGTCAACAGTGGCAAAAGGGACTTCACATACACAATAAATAAAACTTTCTCAAAATGTTCATCATTTACATTAGTTATCTGGGATTGGGTTTTAAATCAAATTATCTTAGGAGCCTAAAAACTACCAGAGGTAGTGATTTCAGCATAAGAAGTAGAATTAAAAAACAAGAAAACAAACTCAGAATTTAGAAATACTGGCTCATGCATTTGATGGAACTCCTAAACTCTTTATTTCGAGCTAAGCGTTGCAACACTTGGCATCGTGTAGCGTGCTTTTCTGCTGCA
This sequence comes from Saimiri boliviensis, assembly GCF_048565385.1. NCBI lineage: Eukaryota > Metazoa > Chordata > Mammalia > Primates > Cebidae > Saimiri > Saimiri boliviensis. The sequence goes on along the minus strand of NC_133456.1, from coordinate 112,922,607 downwards.
TCTAAAGGCCTGAGAGTGACTGGGAGGCCGTTGAGGATTGCAGATGGAAATGCCTCTCTATGGCATTGGCTGGAGGAAACCATTCAAAAAGTGAAAAGTTAATTGTACTTATTGAAGGGATTGTGCTATGTCAGCATAAGCATTGTCTGTTTTAATGCAGGCCTTGGCCAGGGTCCCATGAACCATTAATTAATATCATGGTTTAGTTGTAGGCAGCTCAACGTGGGTGCTAAATTCCATGATTCGTCTGTAAAGTTAAACTGTGGATTTAAAATCATGACTGTGAAGTTAAACTATGGATTTAAGATCATGACGGTGTCTTTGCTCTGGGCACACATAGCCTCTAGGGTACATTGATGTCTTGATTGTTTCTCTAACTCTAAACGAATCTAGGTCCCTATAAAGAAGAGTCCTGAGTTTTGGTCTCTCCTTGAACTGTCTCTGCTTGCTGGGTGTTTTATGGAGGCTCTCTGAGGCTCGTGTCCTTTAGTTTCTAGTGCTAAATTTACTCTCTCCTACCTTTGAGGGCTGCTTTAAGGCTTATTTGGACCATCTATGCCAACTCCATTGAGAAATCAGCAGTTTCTTTTCATAAAGTCTTTATGAGTCTCTTGAAATCATCTGGTAGCAGAGAATGTAAAAAGACTTCATAATTTTTCCCCCTATGGAATTTAAAAGCCAAAGCACCCAAATTACTCTTAAAATCTACATCCTACATTCTTTCAGAGATACATTTCACTGCTTGGTGCAAAAAACCTGGAGGTAATTTCAGATCTGGGGCAGAGAAGGGTCTACCTCATTAATTTTTACCCCTGAAAACTCTATTGTTCCCTCCAGCGCTCCCGTTTATGGGGCTGACATCACCCAGAGATGAGGTTGAAGTTTTTGTGGCACTGTTTCAAAAGCTAAACACCTCTCAGTTAGTCACTAAGTTAATAGCAGCACAAGAACTGTTAAAGATGTACCAAGCTCTCTAAAACTGGAATTACAACAGAGTAACTTCTTGCTGTGCCGAAGGGGGAAAGCTGAACAAACAAGAACTTCCAGCCGGATCAGAAATGATAGAACGACGTCTGAGACAGCTGAAAGTGGCTTTATGGAAACGCAGATCCAAGGGTGGCCAGGGGTTGGGAAGGTGGATGTTGGAATATTATCTTCAGGGCTTAACAGATCTCTACCCATCACTGGCTTGGTTCAATGTCAGGATGGCATGGGACATTCTTCTTGTACCTGGCTTTGACTAGTCACAGTTTTCTCTAAATATTCTCCTTTATTTTCATCTGTGCCAATGGCAAAGTTTCCGCCTGGAATCAGGCTAGATACTAACCAAGAAAAAGTTCAGCGTAATTTCAACCCGTTTGCTTCCTCTACTGTGGCCTTGATCACAAACTCGTCTTTCCTTCTATGTAAACTTTTAGTCTTCGTACATCTCTTTAGCCAATTCTGAAAACAAATAAATAAAAAAAAAACACAAAAGAAAAAGGCAAAGACTATCTTATTTTTTTTGCTACAAAAACTTCGAAAAGTCATTCTACTTAGACTGCATATGGGTGTCGCTTTCTTCAGAAGCCGTCGCTCTAAAAATCTGAGAGGCGTTTTATGTTTTTGCAGCTGTATGGCTTTAAGACAGACTCAGAATCATTTATTGGCATTTCTGACCAAAGTTTTTGTTTTTATAGGTGTGTAAATGTATTGTTGAAGATATTCTGGCATTTACCAAAGATTCAAGTTTGTAGGCTTTCACTAAAGTGAACTGCTACTTTTTTCTCTCTCTCTTCCTTCTGCTTTCTTGAAAGAGAAGAAAGGGTTTACTTGACCGGTGTCCTGGAGTTGTGCACTGTATTTGACTAAATTTATTTTGCTTGAGGTTATTTGCGCTAAAAATTTAAAATTCCAGCACTCATGACAGGACTCTTTTCCCCTTCCCCTCCCCTCTGGCCATGGCTTGTCAAGCAGTTTATGTGAATGTTACTGTTTCATTTCCACTTCTCTGGAAACATCATTTGTGTATCATTTCAGATTTCTCTCACCAAAACCTGGCTCTGTATCAGAATTATGTGGGGAAAGATTTTTAAAATCGCTATACGGTGGCCTGGAAATCTGTTTCTGAAAATCTCCCCAGATGCCCCTGGTGAGGGGCGGGCATGGGGGCTCCGGATGGAGAGATGTGTGTGCAAGAAGGCAGATAGAAATGGAAAAAGGGGCCTCGGCGTTGTCCTCTCGGCAGAAGGCATGGTCCAATCCGTTGTTCGCTTATGTTTGGATTAAACGAGCATTTATTGAATACCTGCTATGTGCTGGCAGCGTGCCAGCCACGAGAATGCTGAAATGAGCAAGAGCCAGCTCCACCCCCTGATGTTCCCCTAGTCCAGCGAGAGGGGCTGACACAAATAGACACTTTCCATTGAACGTGGTTATGCCAAGACAGAGTTCGAGGGGGACGCTTAGCTGAGCTCTGGGGTTGAGAGAAGTGTCCTGAACAAGTCACCTAAAGTGAACCTTGACAGGCAGCGAGCGCAGACGTGTGGCAGAGGCTGCAGGAATAGTTCGCACAAGTGTCGTGTTTGGGCAACCAGGAGCGCAGGTGGGAGCCGGGAGGCGGTGCTGGGTGGGATGGGGCGGAGCTAGATGGGGCAGGGCGGGGTTAGATGGGATGGGGCGGGGCTGAGCTGGATGGGGCGGGGCCGAGCTGGGTGGGGCGGGGCTGAGCTGGGTGGGGTGGGGCGGGGCTGAGCTGGGTGGGGTGGGGCGGGGCTAAGTTCGGAAGGCAGGGTCAGGGTACAAGGGGCATTTGTTTCCAAGTTTATCGTAAAGAATCAAGGCTGATCTTGATATTTCTCCTAGGGGAATGCCACTCTCTCTACCCACTTCCCATATTCCCAGAGACCAAGCAATAGACAACTCCAGTGTAGGGGAAAAAAAGTAATTGTGTGCTGCATTAGAGGGGAATTAGTAAGCATAGGTCATTTATTTTTATACAGAAGCGTGTGTCTCCCACTGTATCCTTTAGAATCAAGGCTGTGATCATTTCCTGGGCCTGTCTGGGAATCTATGAGGGCTGAAGGTAAGGCTGGCACGAGGTGATCACTCAGTCCAATTTTAGACAAAGTCTAGCATATAAAAGAGCAGTCACAAATAATAATTAATATTAATAGTACTATATTCATATGCACTATTAATGTTTATAATGTTAATAATAGCTAACGTTTAATAACACTTTTTAAGTGCCAGGAACTACCCTATATACTTTAGATGTGTCAATTTGTTGAATCATTGCAACATTCTTATGAGGAAACCATTATGATAGAAAGGCAACACTATCCATCAAAAGTTGGGTCGCTGTAGTTTTTTTTTTTTTTTTTAGAGATGATTTTTTTTCTCTGTCACCTAGGCTGGAATGCAGTGGCACAATCTTGGCTCACTGCAGCCTCAAACTCCTATGCTCAAGACATCCTCCCACTTAGCCTCCCAGTAGTTGGAACTATAGGCATGTGCCTCCATGCCTGGCTAATTTTTTTTTTTTTTTTTTTTTTTTTGTAGAGACAGGTTCTTACCATGTTGCAAGGCTGATCCTGAACTCCTGGGCTCAAGCGATCTTCCTGTCTCAGCCTCTCAAAGTGCTGGGATTTCAGGTATGAGCCACCGTGCCAGGCCCACAGCTGTAGATTTTGACTTCTGGCCTGCTCTCTCTGTAGTATTTTTTTCCTGTAAGATATCTCTGTTGCATTGTTTGGTGTTTGGCTTTGCTGCTTCATGAGGCACAAAAACCTCTAAAGGACAAATTTTAACAGCCTTTATTAGTTACATACGTTTATACACCGCTTAGGGTGAACATGGACCTCTGGCTCTCAGAATCCATTTCCATCCTTTTCTGTTGTGTTTTCCTGAATTGCAGAGATTAGGAAGCTGAAGAACACGTTATTTGACTCCCTTGCAGCCAGGGTTCTGGTGATTACATACGAGATCTGATGATTTTATCCACCACAGAGATGGCAGTGAAGACACGGAGTTTTTCCACTGCCATGTTTTGGTATCTGTTAGCTGGCTTTGTGGGTTCTGAGTGGAACCTGCATCAGGCGTGGTGGCAGCACCTGATCCAAGCTCCTTGGTCCCCGGGTCACAGAAGTGGTGCCTGATCCCTGTGGTAATTATTCTGTGCTACTCTTTTGTTTTTTTTTTTTTTTTTGAGATGGAGTCTCACTCTGTCACCAGGCTGGAGTGCTGCAGTGGTGTGATCTTGGCTCACTGCAACCTTCGCCTCCTGGTTCAAGCGATTCTCCTGCCTCGGTCTCCCGAGTAGGTGGGACTCCAGGCACCCACCGCCATGCCTGGCTAATTTTTATAGTTTTAGAAGAGAGAGGGTTTCACCACGTTGGCCAGGATGATCTCGATCTCTTGACCTCGTGATCTGACTGCCTTGACCTCCCAAAGTGCCGGGATTACAGGTGTAAGCCACTGCACTCCATCGCTATTCTTTTCTGTCTAGTTTTAGCACCCAAATGGGTGTCCCTCATCGTCAGCCTAAAGTTTAACTTTGCCTATTTTAAAAGCATTTTTATGTAGGTCTTTTAACCTGTATGGCAATTTATTTATTTATTTATTATCATACTTTAAGTTCTGGGGTACATGTGCAGAACGTGCAGGTTTGTTACATATATATATATATATATATATATATATATATATATATATATATATGTATATATATATATACTTGTCAGGTTTGCTGCATCCATCACCCTGCCATCTACTTTAGGTATTTCTCCTAATGCTTTTCCTCTCCTGTCCCTCCACCCGCTGGTATCCGTCCCCTAGCCCCCCAACCCCCCGGAAGCCATCATTCTCAGCAAATGGTATGGCATTTTAAAAGCTCATTGAGACAACTTTCCATGAACCCAAGGAGAAGAGAGTACCACTGGTGAACAGACAGGCTCAGGAATAGGGCCGATGGGTTTGTGCAGCAGGAAAAGCTTAAGCTGGGGTGCAGGACTGAGAGAAGACTGGGGGGAGGCGCCTATCTGGCAGGAGCAGGGTGTGGGGAGCTGACATGGTGCCTTCGTCCCATCCCCTCTGCCTTCCCTATCTGCCAGCAGTGGGCAACCGAAGGAAGAGGAGACTGTGCTCAGCACTGCAAGGACAGGTGCAAGAGGAGACCCCTAAAGCCCAGGAAGACACTGGTGATGGGTTCAAAAGCCCCTGCGGGCCTTGGGACATCATGACATGACACTGTTGTTTCCAGTCTGTCTAAGTCCCTTAACTACCAACCATGGGACCTTTAGCCTGAATGAGGGGAGACTTAGTGCCAGCACTCACCTTTCATGTTGCAGAAAAGATTTGAAAGCAGAAGGGAAAATGAGAGAAAATTAGGCAAAATACAAGGAACAAACAAGAAACCCACATACATTTTTCTGGTGGGGCTGGTGGCTTTGAGAAAAGTTCAGGGGAATGGAGATGGAAGAGAATATAGGGCTTATAAAAGGGCAGAAAAGGCAAAGTTCTGCTTTTCCGGCCAAGCCTGCTAAGTTTTGATGCTCATTTAATTTTCCTTAAATTAAAAAAAAAAAGTTTCTGGCTGCAGCTGAGTGACAGGGCACAGAAATGGGGTGCTGTGAACATGCGAGGGGAGAGGGAAATCACCTCCAAACACCAGGCTTGGGCTCTCTTTGTGTGGGCAGAAGGTTTTATTATTATTATTTTATTTCATACATCATTAAAATACTTTGGCATTTCCCCAAGTCAGCAAGCTCTAAAAAAGTTAACGAGAAAGGAAAACACTAAAAAAATAAAATAAAATTCTGATTATCTGTAAAAAGGTGCTATGGAAAGCAAGGGCTAAAGGTTTCTGCATCAATCTCCTCTCCTTTTTTTTTTATTTTATTTTGCAGGGTCGCTCTTTGCTAATGGGCTTCACTTTTCCTCGGTCATGAGAGCTTTTCAGTGTGTAATTGAAGTCAGAGGATGCTGTGATTCTACAGCCCTATCCTTTCTGTGGCCTTGGGCAAGGTGCTTCACCTCTGGGTGCCTCAGTTTCCCCCTCTGTAAATTGGGGATAATCATACTTAATTGCTTCACCATGCTGAGGTAAGGATTAATTAGTTGATGTTTTTAAACGGCTTTGAAGCCAGAAAATGCTACAACAGAGCTGGGCATTATTCTTAATCATATATTTCAACTGGGTTAATAATTGCATTTGCCGTCTCAAATTTCCCTGGCAGTTTCAGCTGGTGAATTTATTTTTCAACTTCACTCATTAAAAAGAAATAAAAAGTAGCACTGCTGGCAGAGAATGGCTCTGGACTTCGTTGCAAGGATGAGCTCAGATGTGCCATGGGTGAGCGTATATCTGCTCCACAGGAATTCAGGAAGAGGCTCTGTAACCTATCAAATGGGATGCAAGGTTGCGTGTATGGCTAAGTAGCTTTTTAAAAAAGGAAGAAAATGCTGGTCACAAATGTGCAGGGTGAGAATCAAGCAGATCTGGGAGGAAACCACTTTCCAGAATTGATTCAATTCCTATGCTCTGGACCTAACCACAAAGTGGTTTGTCTGTTGTCTGCCTCAAGTTGTTTTTTCTCTTGGGTCCCTCTTTCTGGCCTCCACCCCTTCCTGTGCTAGGTCACTTCAGGGTGTGCGGTGTGTGTGTATTTCAAATCTCAAGCGAGATCCATGTCTATCCCCTGCCTCCCTTTGTGTCAACTCAAAGAAGCATTTTTGCAGAGTTTAGCTCAGACCCGTTGAAATGAGACGGACATTGCAGTGGGATGATCTCACAGCAAAGCCCTGTTCCATGGCAGAGGTTCAGGAAATATTTGTTTAGTGGAGCCAGGTCTTTGAGACTTCCTGAGTTCCTGATGCAGAACACCTAGTAAAATGATGTAATAGCTGCCTAGGCTGGGACGTGCAGCTTCAGCAGGGACCGAGGCTCCCAACAGGCCTTTGTTTAGATGTGCATTTTGCATAGATTTCCCGAAAGGGGCATCGTTCTTTGCATTTATCGATCCATACGCTCATGCAGTGATTCTCAAAGTGAAGTCTCCAGGCCGACACCTGGCAACAGGTTAAAAATGCAGAATCTCAGACATCAGGTTTGAGAACTATGGGTCTAGTTCAGTCCCCGCTTGATCAGTGACAAATTCCAAGGGGCTTGGGCTGTGGGCTGTTGTCAGTAGTTACTTGGCTGAATAAGGAAACAAAAAAACCCAGAACTCAGGACCTTTCCCCACGGGAATATCTTGCCTGGAAAATCTGAATCATCTTGTTGCTGTTGGCAGAGAGCTGAGGAGGAAGGGTTGGGTTGCTCTTTTAGCAGTCCCAGAACTCCTACCTATACTTCCCAACCCCAGGAGACCTGCCCAACCCATTCCAAGTCCTTTTCTCTGAATTTGTCTTCATCAGCGGTACCACTCAAATTAACACTTAAATATATCTGGCATGTGAGGTTTCTGCAATTTAATGCTGGCATTGACTTCTTGGGTCAGTGGGACGCTCCATGAGAACTGACACCATGTCTTCACATATAGATATATATGGAGAGAGAGAGCGAGAGAGAGAGTGAGAGAGAGTCTGGCTGTGTTTCCCAGGCGGGTATGATGTGATGCAGTCATTGCTCACTGCAGCCTCAACCTCCTGGGCTCAAGTCATCCTCCTGCCTCAGCCTCCTGAGTAGGTGGGACCACAGGTGTGTGATACCATGCCCGGCTAATTTTTAAATTTTTTGCATGTCCCATTATGTTGCCTGAACTGGTCTCAAACTCCTGGCCTCAACTGATCCTCCCACCTTGGCCTCCCTAAGTGCTGGGATTACAGGTGTGAGCCACTGTGCCCTGTCATGTCTTCCTATTTTTGATGTCCCACTGTGGATTTCAAAGCAGTGTGTGCTCAATGGAGTTTTGCGGGTTGATTACTTCAGGCCCATGAATTAGAGACTTCCATCCTTTCCAAACAGAGAGGTGTCCAGGGTCCAGATGTGGTCATGAGCAGGGAGGATAGCTGTGGGGCTCATCAGCTCTGGGGCTCATCTTTGCTTTAGGTAAATATTTGGCGTTGAACATCAGGCCATCACCTGCTTGGCGAGGACTTTGTGAAGGCACAACTTTGCAATCATCCAGCAGACTTTGAATTACAAACTTTTTTTTTTTTTTTTTTCAAAGTGCAGAGCTTATGCTATTGGGAGGCACAGGAAAGGTTTCTCGGTATATTGGATCCTAATGGCAACTTTAAATCTTAGCTACCTCCAGGTTTATTATGTTAATACATTTTATTGGAATTATGCATCAAGCAATCCATCAATTTGTGAAATATTCCTCACATTCTAAGATTTTCTGAATCTCACTTGCTCGCAAAGAGAAGCCCTCAACTGAAGTTCTCTGTCCCTGACTTTGGAAAAGGCTGTGATTTAATTGTGAGAACCCTGGGTTGCCTTCAGCAGATGCTAGAGTTGATTTGAGTAATTCGACTTTGAGTAATTCAGGCCTAAGGGCTTGATACTGCCCTTTGAGCACAATAAATGGTACAACAAGGACAGGACTGGCTCCTTTTAAGCTCAGTATCTCCCATCTGCAGGACTCACAGGTGCCGTACAATCTTGAACTGATATCCTGGGAATAACAGTAATTAGAGTCTTCAGGGTAGTTGGCAACTATTCATTAGCAGCTCTCAGAGAAGGAGAGAGATAAGAGGAACAAATGATCGAGAATCATTTCCATTTTGCAGACATGGGAAACTGAGGCAGGAAAAATTAGATGCCTCGCCTAAAACTACAACTACATTCTGAAAACTGAACTTAACACAGAGGTGGCTTACGTTCCTGTAAATTTTGGAGGTCTCTGGAAGGACACAACTTTTCATTGTGTATCACTGTTTCTCAACCTTCGTACCACTGACACTCAGGACCGGATAATTCTTTGTAGTGTGTGTGTGTGTGTGTGTGTGTGTGTGTGCACATGCTGTACTATGCACTGTGGCATGTTTAGCAGTATACCTCGCCTTGACCCAATATATGCCAGGAGCACTACTCCACTTCCAATTGTGACAACCCAGAACATATCCAGATATTACCAAATGTTCCCTAAGAGGCAAATTGGTTCAGGTTGTGAGCCATTTGTTTTTTCTTTTGTTTTTTGATTTGTTGATTTGTTTTTTGAGACAGAATTTTGCCTGGTCACCAGGCTGGAGTGCAGTGGCCCCATCTCTGCTGACTGCAACCTACGCCTTCTGGGTTCAAGGGATTCTCCTGCCTCAGCCTCCCGAGTAGCTGGGACTACAGGCACATGCCACCACGCCTAGCTAATTTCTGTATTGTTAGTAGAGATGGGGTTTCACCATGTTGGTCAAGATGGTCTCGATCTCTTGACCTCATGATCTGCCTACCTTGGCTTCCCAAAGTGCTGGGATTACAGGCATGAGCCACTGCTCCCAGCCACTGTGAGCCATTCTTCTATACTGAAGATATGAAATTAATATTCTGTGTAGTAAGCTGCGTATGGTCCCTTCAATTTACTAAGCATTGACATTGCCTGAACAAATAGTAGCATCACTTTTCTGGACATCTGGATGTGGTGGTGCAAGCCTGCAGTATCAGCTATGTGGAAGGCAGAAGAGGGAGAATCACTTGAGCCCAGGAATTTGAGACCAGCCTGGGCAACACAGGGAGACCGCTGTCTCAAAAAACTCCAACAACGTGCAAAGTTCTTCCTCTGTGAGATGCTGAAGCACATGCATGATGACTAAGAGAATGTTTAAAACAGAAGGAGTGATGGTGTCTCCAGTGGTGGTGCTTAGGTTTGGGACAGAGAACCATGCACTGTCTGGCTCTCCATTAAAAGGTAGCCCCATGATTTCAGAGACTTGAGTCTATAGGAGAGGAGTCACAAATCTTTGTTGCTTCAGCACAAATCCATGACGTTGACACTAGGGCTTGTTTTGGAACCAGTGTTCTGAGAAGGCAGAACATCCCAGGCACTAAGGCTGCCTCCTCCATCTGGGATAAGACCCCATCAGAAAGCCTCTTCACCTCATGAAAGCCGATTTGAAAGTGAGCAATAGGGGCCTGTCTGGGGCTAGCCCGGGATGGAGCCGTAGACTATTCGGCATTGGAAGGAGGGTGCTGCCATAACCACTGTGGGTAGGAAAGACTGTGTGGCTTCCAGATGGGAGAGTTAGCACAGACGCACGTGCTGCTTGGCGTGGCTGGTGAACCCCGGAGCTGGGAGTGTGCGTGGAGTACCTCACCTGCTGCTTGGCATGAAGTGGCATCTTTTCAGTGAGCCTGCCCGTGGCTAAGAGGCAGCTTTGCAAAGCAGGGGGCTTTCTGGTGAGGTCAGAAGGACAAGAATCTCCCCCAGGTCAGGGCCCGAGGGTGTCTCCCTCTTCTCTCATGCTATGGGTTCCTGCGATGAGTCAGCAGTCTAGACTGAACCCACTCCAAAGGCCCCTTTACTCGGTTCAAGGTAAATTCCTGCCGAAGACTGGTTGCTGTGGCATGTATGGGGCGGGGGTGGAGGGTGGTGGGCATTTCTGACTCTTGACCTTTATGTTGGGTTTGTCCCTTTTGTTGACGTCACAGAAAGGAGAGGAGATTTGCTCTCATGCTCTTCTCTTCCGCCGGCAGTGCCACAGAAGTCTGAAGCCCTGGTGTTCAACTGGGTTTGGGGTGGGGATGGGGAATGCAGAGTGAGGGAGATCAGATTTCTCAGCACAGAACAATTCAGAGTGCTAAAAGTGGTACCTTTAAAAAAAAAGTTTATTTTAAAAACATGTATATTGAAAAAAACATGTATATGTTTTACATGTTTTAAAAAATACATGTTTATTAAAAATATATGCATATTTAAAAATGTTTTTGCATATGTTTTAAAAATGCATACGTTTATTTAAAATATATGTATATGTATATAAACATATTTAAAACATATTTTAAAACATGTATATATGTTTTAAAATATATATGTAGGTTTTAAATATATATGTTTTAAAATGTGTGTGTGTGTGTGTGTGTGTGTGTGTGTGTGTGTGTGTGTGTGTATCAGAGACTGGGTATTACTATGTTGCCCAGGGTGGTCTCAAACTCCTGGCCACAAAGCGATCCTCCTGCCTTAGCTTCCTAAAGTGCTGGGATTATAGGCAGGAGTTACTGCACCTGGCCTAAAAATGACATCTAACCTGACTTTCCAAGTCAGCAAAGTGAATGTATCACACATTTCCAGTTGGCAGATTTTGACTCTTCAATAATAATAAGGCAGGAATAACACCTTTTTCAAAAGTGTCATTAAGATTTAATTCACATGCAGTAAATTGTACGTATTTACATGTACAACCTGATGAATTTTGACTAATGTGTGCACCCACAATCAAGATCGTGAACATATTCATCCCCCAGATTTTCTCCTGCCCCTTTGTAATCTCCCACACTTTCTGTCCTCACCTCTCCACCTACCCTCTCCCCAGGCAGCCAGCGATGATTTTTTGTCACTAGAGATCAGTTTCTGGAGCTTCGTGTGAATAGAGCTGCATGGTATTGTATTTTTCTGGCTGTTTGCACTCAGTGTGATGGTTTGGGGTGACATCAGCGTGGTGTGCACTGATAGATTATTCCTTTGCATTGCTAATTGTATTTCATTGTGTAGATATACTGCTAGTTTTTCATCTATCCACCTGCTGACGGCCGTTTGAGTTGTTTCCAGTTTTTGGCTATTATAAATAAAGTTGCTACGAACATTCACATACAGGTCTTTATATGGACATATGCTTCCATTTGGGTAAATATTTTCATTTAAATGAATATCTAAGCGTGGACTAGGTGGATCAGAAGGTAGTAATTGCCAAACTGTTTTCCAAAGTGAGTGTGCCATTTGATATTCAGGAATGGCTTTTGAATCTTTTGAGAGGAAAGCATCAGAGAACCTAACATTGTTGACTACATACCAGGTTACCAAAAATGTCGCTGAATCAGTGCAAGTGCCCATATCAACATCTGTCCGGGAGCTCCTGCACAGCGTCTATTCGTAGCAACAACATCATTTGTCAGGCTTCCTGCTTGTTTCTCATTTCTGCCAGAAGACATGGTCCTGACAATTAGTGAATACTCCTAAAACTTCTCTAGAGGGAACTATCTCTCCTAGAGAGGCAGATTTGAGAAAAGAAAAATGACAAGTGCTTCCTTCTTTGAGATGGAGAAATTGACCCAATTGAACCATCAGGTCAGGTCAGTAAATTGGTAAATCCCCTCAGTTCCATATAGAGCATTAGAACTTTGACACTTGAAAAAATATGCACACAGAAACTAAAATAGAAGTGTATTTTCCCAAATGGCATGGTGTGGGTCTCCTCATATTCCCAAGTAAACAGATAATTGAAAAATCCTGATTTGTTTTGTATTGTATAAATCAGGTCAAAAAGCAAAATGATACCATGCTATTGGTTATGGTTATGTCTTATTGGTTTTTCTTTTCTCTTGTTTTTTTTTTTTTTTTTTTTTTTTTGAGACTGAGTCTCTTTGTTGCCCAGGCTAGAGTACAGTGGTGAGATCTTGGCTCACTGCAACATTTATCTCCCAGGCTCAAGCGATTCTCCTACCTCAGCCTCCAGAGTAGTTGGGACTACAGGCATGTGCCACCATGCCGGTTACTTTTGTATTTTTAGTAGAGATGGGGTTTTGCTATATTGGCCAAGCTAGTCTTGAACTCCTGACCTCAAGTGATCCGCCTACCTTGGCCTCCCAAAGTGCTGGGATTACAGGTGTGAGCCATCACGCCCAGCACATCTTATTGCTGACTATGCTGGATTAAAACTAAGTGTCCTAGATGGTTGAGGAAGGACACCAGGATTGGGTCTGAATGCAGCACATGAAGTCACTGCTCATGAACCAGCATTGTTGGTGGAGATTCCAGGTGACACACGGGCCAAGCAAGGTCATTTTGGAAGAGTGAGCCACACTGGGGATTGGGCAGAGACTTTACCCTTCCATTAATGGAACACTGTAGAACATTTATGCCACCTCCTTTCTCAGGCTTAAAGAAGAGCAAACGGGAAACTCAGCTGTAGTTCTGTGCTTTTCAAGGAAAAGAAGTCTGCCAACCTTGAACCAACGTTTTGGCTTAGCTCTTGATTCTGAGTGGCACAGGAACCAGATTTCAGATAAAGAAGAGACGTTTCTGTTACCTTGCAAGGCAGGAAATGGTTTTCTGGTCCTGGGATTCCTCTTCTGAGTGTGTGGGTGTCATGATTTCCTGTTTCTTTTTTCTTTCTTTCTTCCTTTTTTTCTTTAAGCTTTTACATTTAGAAAATATATTGAATGTCCTAATTTTGCTGTGGTAAATTCCAATATATAAATTAAAATTTGACTTAATATTCTGGGTCTTAGACCATCTTGAATCTGTTTTTTGTTTAGCATGTCAAGTATACAATACAAAATGCCTTTTTTTTTTTTCCCCTTGGAGGGGATTAACATTGTCAGGATGTTCAACTTAGAAGACAGTTCTAACTGGCTGCTGAAATCAACACACAGTTTTACAGCTCTGTGTGTGTGTGTGTGTTTTAACTAATTCCACAACAATAGATGAATGATAGATATCAAACCATCATATGATAATGATGCTGATGAAAATTTGATATAATTTTCCCAAAAAGCACTGAATTATGTCCCTTAAAATGCTCTTTTCTTAGGTGGGTTGGGGAAGGGAAGCACTATTCTGCTCTGATCCTCTCTTTTATTTATTTATTTTTAAGAGTAAAATAATTTTCACCTAGTTTTTTGTGTTGCAGTGTGAGTTGGGATATTCATGGGTGCTATGGTTCCCATCAGTGCATGGAAGCCTTGTGAAAACACAAATTTCTGGGTCCCACGACCAGAGTTTCTGATTTAGTACATCTGGGGTGGGGCCTTATTTCCAGGAAGTTCCCAGGTAATATGCTGCTACTGTAGTTCTGTGCTTTTCAAGGAAAGGAATTGCCTTTGAAGAATGATTGGTCTAACGTAAAGGCCGTCATACTGGGTGTCAGGGTCCTAGGTTCTAGAGTCCTAGGACTGTAAGATTTTAAAACTTGATGATTCCTTAGAGATTACTGAGTCCAGGGGTTGGCAGGCTACCTTTTTCTGCTAACAGCCAGATAATAAATATCATAGACCTTACTGGCCATCTGGTCTTTGTTGCTACTACTCAACTCCTACTCGGCACTGCTGCTGTAGTATAAAAGCAGCCATAGACAGATACATGCAAATAAATAAGCATGGCCGTGTTCCAATAAAACTTTATGTTTCCATAGACAGGCAGCAAGCCAGACATGACCCATGTCGTCTGCCAACCCTGGTCTAATCTAAGCTTTTATTTTACAGATGAGGAGATTGATTTCCAGAGAGGTTAGCTGACAATGACAATTACACAGGTGACTGAATGCATGCCACTAGACTACTAGCTAGTTAACTTGAGGTAAGATGCTTTACCATAGCACCTATAAAATAAGATCGTTAGTTATCTGTGTTCATTTGCTAGGGCTGCCATAACAAGCTACCACAGACTGGGTGGCTTAAACAATAGAAACGTGTTGTCTCACAGTGCTGGAAGCTGGAAGTCCACAATGAAGGTGTCAGTAGGGTTGGTTCCTTCTGAGGCCTCCCTACCTGGCTTGCAGACAGCAGCCTTCTTGCTCTGTCCTCACATGGCCTTATCTCTGCATACACATTCCTGGTGTCTCTTCCTCTTCTTATAAGGACAGTAGTGCGATTAGATTAGGGCCCACCCTAATGGTCTCATTTTAGCTTAACAGCCTCTTTAAAGGCTCTGCCTCCAAATACAATCCCATTCCAAGGTATATGCTGGTGAGGGTGGGGGTTGTTAGCATTCAACATAACGAATTCTTTTTTTTTTTTTTTTTTTGAGATAGAGTCTTGCTCTGTCCCCAGGCTGGAGTACAGTGGCACGATCTTGGCTCACTGCAACCTCCACCTCCCAGGTTCAAGCAATTCTCTTGCCTCAGCCTCCAAGTAGCTGGGACTACAGGAACGCACCATCACACTCAGCTAATTTTTATATTTTTAGTAGAGATGGGGTTTCACCATGTTGGCCAGGATGGTCTTGATCTCTTGACCTTGTGATCCACCCACCTCAGCCTCCCAAAGTGCTGGGATTACAGGTGTGAGCCACTGTGCCTGGCCTAACATATAAATTCTTAAGGAGGGAGGTGACATACCATTCAGCCCATAACATTATCTGTTGCTATGTAACAAATTACTCCAAAATTTAGTGGCTTCAAATAAGAAACATTTAGTATGTCACAGTTTCTATGGGTGATAAGTCCAGGAGAGGCTCTGGCTCAAAAACTCTCATATGCTTGCAGTAAAATTGTTGACTGGGGCTGTGGTATTATCCAAAGGCTCAAGTGGAGAGGGTCCAGGTTTATTCTCATGGTTCCTGGGAGGCTTCTGTTCCTTGTGGGATGATGGACTGCAGGTCTCAGGTCCCTGTTGGTTGATGGTGGGGTCCCCTGAATTCCTTGCCACCGCGGCCTCTCCTTAGGGCTGCTCACTGTGTCAGCTGTTCCCTTGGAGAGAGCAAGTGAGCGAGATAGGAGGAGCATGTCATTCTGTAAACCTAACCTCAAAAGTGATATTCTACCATTTGTGCCACATACAAGTAAGCCACAAGTCCAGTGAGCACTCTGTGGGAGGGGAACACCCAAGGGTTTGAATCCCAAGCAGTTGGGGTCCCTGGGGGCCACTGAGAGGCTGGCTACCAGAGTAAGCTAGCCACATGATCCAGTGCTCCCCATTTAAAAATTCCTCAATGTTATTCCTTTCTCAGATTCTCTCTGGCCCTTGTGATAGCTTCCTTTTTCCTTTATTAGTATTTTTTTTTTTTTTGGCCTATTTTATTTAAATTTAGAGAACGTTGGTGTTTTCACAATATCTGAAGTCTGCGAAACACAGATAACATGTCAGGTACCATGTACATTATTTAGGTGATAGTTACACTAAAAGTTCAGGCTTTACCACTGCAGAATGTATTTGTATAACAAAACTGCACTTGAACTCTGAAACCAAGTGGATTGAAGATTTGGTAATTATAAATTCATGGCTTTCATCAACTTGGATATAAATTTGAATGAACTTAAACACAATTCTCTGTAAGTAAGATTATTAGCTAGATCAACTATTTTTAAGGGCAGACCTTATTTACATGTAAACATGCATTTGCTGATCACATATGTCCTTATTAAAGCGGATCTCTTTATATCTAGTTGGCAAAATCTCCTCAATCTTGCAATAATCTCAGTATGCTTTTTTCTTTAAGTTGAAAGTCTTTATTTCTATTTTTAGGTCCAAAAAATTTGATTAATCAAACTTTCTGCTTATTCGGATTAAACTCTGCCAGTTTGGCTAGATTTGCATGCTTTGACTATAGGTTTTTTTGAAAATAGAACTACAGAAGGCGATATTCTTGGCTTAGTTCTTGCTAGCTTCCTGGTAGCAGAGATCTGTCAAGTTAGTGAATGTGCTTGGTTCTGGAGATCACGCCTGAAGTCATTTATCTAGTCACCATGTATGTAACACACTTTATCTCTCAAGTTATCTGGGAAAGGCTTTTCTTTTTCTTTTTTAAGATAATTGAAAAGCTAATAACTATGGAGGTTTTGCTTTTTACTAGTTTATAGCAGTGGTTCTCAACTAGGGGAGATTTTGTCTCCTGGAGAACATTTGGTAATGTCTGGAGACATTTTGTTTTTCACACCTGGAGTGTGGGGGGATTGCTACTGGGGTCTAGTGGGTAGAAGCCAGGGACACATGGCAGTTCTCTCCAACAAAAAATTACTTACACCAAAACTCAATGGTGCTGAGATTTAGAAACCCTGGTTAGAGCACTCCCAAAGTATTTTTGGCTGATAGTTGTTACAAGATTGGGGCTCAAATGTCAAATGGGATAATAGTGCCTTAATAGCAGCTTATTTCAGAGCCTTTAAAATGCTCACATGCATATTGTCTCCCTCAGAGATAAGATCTAGTATTAAAGATCTCAAACATGTTGAATCATGAAGCCTTCTTTTGTGGGGGTTTTGGGGCACAGCATATTCTTTATATGAGAATGCTAGCTTGGAGTGCACACAGCAAATGACATACACTCCTGAGTGAGGGGATCTTGGGGAACCAAAATGTACTTGTATTATAGGAAAAGTTATTGCATTTCCATTCCATTCCCCAATCACACCAGATATGCTGTGAAGAAATGTTTATGAGTGTAAAACATGCTGATCATTGAAATTTTGGACAATAGTTGGGAAGAAAATAAAGGCAGCTGATGATTACAGTACTCATGTTGCCAAATATCTAATAGGGACTTAAGAGGTCATGTCATGGACAGTCCAGAGTCTTAATACAATTTATAACAGTAGCACATTTTCTTCAAAACCTCCCTTGAAACTTCAGACAGCTCCCTTGAACCTTGCACTACACGTTGAGCTAGCTGACTTCTGCTTGTTTTATGTTAATTTTAGCCCAACTCCTAAGGTTCTCTGAACAGTGGTCCTTAATTCCTAGAAATGTAAATCAATCTCAATGTTTTATCTGAAGTTGGTTAATTTCACTCTCTCTCTTCTCTCACCTTCCCGTTCTTCTGCCATTTAAGGAAAGATAAATTCTGAGCAAGAAAATGAAAAGTCATGCACTCATGAAACTCGTGACAAGAGAAATGGTTATGCCAGTGGTAGGCAAATGTGAATTTTAAAGCCAATCTGAAAGAAAGAGAGAAATTACCTTGCCGTGTTTAAGACATTTTATTTCTTTCTTAACAGGCCATCAGCTTTCAAATCAACAAGGTGTGGTCTAGTGTTATCATTCAAAGAGCAAATGCCCGCAACTCCCCTTCATTTTCGTAAATACTGAAACATTCAGGGAAGAGCTGTGTTGAGCATCTGTGATGTATTCATATGATTATTACTTTGTTCAGTGTTGTTTTGAAGATTGACATAGAGTGAAAGGTTCACTCATTCAGCACACAGAGCTTTTTTGAGTGTCTACTGTCAGGCATTGCTAAACCCTGGATAAAAATGAAACACACATAATTCCTGTCTTCAAGGAGCTAAAGCTTTTTAGGGGATTATGTTTCTCCCAGGGTTCTTGCATATTTCCTATCATCTGACAGTTCTTTGCACGATCTTCATCAACCAGCTCCAACATTCCCAATTTCTTTTAGGAGACTATGATTTTTCATGTGCAATGTATCTGTTGATATAAAAGCAATTCCATTGTAAATTGGTTTTAGACAATTCAAGTGGTATTTACTAATGCTCACCATTAGGGCGTTGGCATCCCTATCTCATGCTCCATGTAGGAGTATGATAGACATGAAGGAATAAGGAATCTAGAATATAGTTATGGCTTCACCAGTTCCTCACTGTGCCATTTTGAGCAGGTTACTTTGGTCTCTGATTCCTCATCTGTGTAATGAGGCTGTTGTAAGTAACACTTGTAGCTCAAGATTTTATGTTTTTATGATATCTGAAAAAAAAATCACAGTAGTAGAAGTACAGGAGCAGGCATGTATGCAACAACTATTGCAAACATCAACCTATTATGAGAATGTCCTCGAATCATTTGGGATGTCACCTGTTGTACCATATGAGAATGGTTTTCTGCTGGGCCTTACTCTCTGATTGTAAAGACGGGATCCTGTGGAAGTTGGCCCTTTATGTGTCTGGGAAGGGGCTTCTTGTTGACTGCAGAATATGAATTTATTAAACAGGGAGAGACGCCATGTAGCTCTAAGTAGGTTGCAGTGTACTAGTGAATGTGTGTGTGATGGCCAACTCTGATATTAAATCATTCTCAGGTCAAAGTTGTTGAGAGGAGAAATAATTTATTGCTGTTCAGCCTTAGATGCTCCCAAAGAAATAATCAGCAATGTATTGGTATCAGTTTTCAGCATCTTTCCCATTTCTCTCACATTTATTTATCGTAACAACTTTGGAATAGAACCACTAGACACTCTTTGTAAAAATACTTTAGGTACGCTTTACAGGGTAATGATGCAAATAAAACAGTTTAGGGAAAGCTGTGTCTCTGCCTAGTCTACTACTCTGTTCTATCCTAGAATGGCACCTCTCACATTGTTATCTTAATTTGGTGCTGGTTATCTCTTTTATGTACTAGGCTCTATATGTCTTTGGCTAGCAATGATTTTGTAGTCATATTTGTGTTCTTGATGGAACTTAGTACATAATAATTACTCAGCTGTATATATACACATATATGTATATTATATGCATATGTAATAATTACTGAGTAATTATTATATTTAGATATACATATATAAGTATGCATGTATATGTAATAATATATGTAATTATTCTACTTATATTACATATATAAATTTATACATATATACATATATACAGCTGTGTACACATATATAGAGAGCTATATATGTAAATATGTAGGTATATATAATAATATATCTCAATGGAGCTTAGTACATAGTAATTGCTCAGCTGTATATATACTACTGAGTAAAAAAATTTCAGCATCAAAGTACTGTTATAGATTTTGGCAACAGTTTTTAGTCTAAAATGTTTTGCATTTAAAATATATTTAAATTATACGACGATATGTTGAATATGGTAGCAGGTAGAATAAGGCTGATACCAGATAATTTAAATTGTTCGCTCATGATGTATCTGATATTTTCTCCATAACTTTATGAAATAGTGAAGGATATTTACAGATACACTTATGAAAAAAGATGTTACAAGGAATCTAAACATTGTGTTAGCATATATTACATAGGAGTAATTATTATATACCAAACTCCATTGAGATATATAATTATATATATACATATACAGTTGTGTATATATGTATATATTAATAAAATGAATTAAACAGTTGCATTATAGTTACTTATTTTTAAACTATCTGTTGAAATACAAAGTGTAACTTACTTAACAAATATTTGTTGACTACCTACTGTATTGATACACCACTGAAAGTCTGTACTCTGCAGTTAATGAGTACGACATGTCATTTCATCTGTAGTCCATATCATAGTCTCATTCATGGCTGGGAAGTCAATAAAAATCACGATGGTTTAATCTCTTATATTAAAAGGGTCAAATACACTTGCAGATTGAGTGAACGGGATGAAGCTTTCTGGCAGCAGCGTCCTGCTTTTTCCCAAAACCAGCTTGGTGTTTGGAAAGCAGGGAGTGTCCCTGACCTGTGCTCTGTTTCCTTCCCTGGCCCACAAGGGCCACCAAGTTATGAATAGCCCATTGGCTTTTTCAGCCACTGGCACTTTCTTGACTTCAGAATAGAAAATTGGGTGGAAGCTGGGGGCCTCTATTGCTTTTATGTATTTAAAAGATTTCGCTATTATTAAAAAATTGCAGCATCAAAGTAAGGTTATAGATTTTGAAAACAGTTTTGGATCTAACATCTTTGACATTTAAAAAATACATCTAAATGATATGACAATACATCAAATATGATAGCAGGTAGAACGAGGCTGATATAAAGTGAGTTAAGTTGTTCCCTCATCATGTATCTGATATTTTCTCCATAACTTTATGAAACAGAGATGAAATGGAGAGAGTTATTTAAAAATATACATGGAAAAAGATGCTATGAGGAATCTAAACATTGTGTTAGTATAGGAGTTTTTTTTTTTTTTTTGCCTGTATAGCTAATTTTATGTTACCTCGGCTGGACCATGAGATGCCCAGATATTTGGTCAAACATTATTCTGGGTGTTTTTGTGAGGGTATTTTTGGGTGGGATTAAAATTTAAATCGATGGACTTTGAGTGAAGCAGATTGCCATCCCTAATGTGGGGAAGCACCGTCCAATCAGTTGAAGACCTGAATAGAACAACAAACTGACCCTTTCCTGAGCAAGAGAGGCTTCTCCAGCAGATGGTCTTTGAACTTGAACTGGAATCTTGGCTTTCTTGGGTCTGCAGCCTGCCAGCCTTTGGGCTGGAATTGGAGCCTTGGCTCTCCTGGATCTCCAGCCTGAGCTTTACCCTGCAGATTTCAGACTTGCCAGCCTCTGTAATCATGGGAGCAAATTCCTTATAATAAATCTTTTTATGTTCCTGTATGAGTTATACTATAGTATACATATGCTATAGGTTTTGATTTTCTGGAGAACCCTATTAACTTCATGTGTTAAGGCTGGATCTGCCAAAGGCTTTGACCTGGCCAAGCCTCTCTGGGTGCTGTTGGTCTTCTTGGTTATAAAACGCAAACACCTTTGGTTCCTCTAACCCTCTTAGTAGGGATGACCCAAGGAGTGATGGCTTGCTGTAAGAAGGGAAAAAGACAAGCACACATGTGGGGGCCTCAACGTTCTGCAGTGTGTTCTTCTGCTGCCCATCCTCAAGGCCAACTCATGGTCCTTCCTAGCGCCTGCAGCTCCTGCCATCAAGTCAGATCACCAGGTGGCATAAAGTGGAAGTGGGGAGGATGAGGGTGCACCTGCCAGCTAAGCTAGTGCCCACAGCACTTTCCTGCCAGCCTCTCCTGGGCCGGGATTGAGTCACCTGGCCACACCTAGCTACAAAGGAGGCTGAAAAGTGTGTGCCTGTCTTCCTGGCAGTAAAATGCTCAGCTAAGAGTAAGATTCTGCTCCTGTGGAAGAAGGGAGCATGGCTCTCAGATAGGCAGCCGGCAGCCTCTGCCACGGATGGGCAGAGGCAGGTCTTGATGTTTTCTGAAGCTCTTTCATTTCCAGTGATCCCATGACTCTCCAGAACTAAGTTGTAGGACCGAATGGCCATTTCAATTTGAGATAAATGAATAATTAGAGCAGAGGAAAGAAGAGAGTCTTTGTTTTCCACTTTCTTTTCTTTCCTTCTGGGGTGACTGGGTTCACTGATGTATTATTGAGCATCTTTTTTTTTTTTTTTTTTTGAGACAGGATCTTTCACTGTCACCTAGGCTGATGTGCAAGTGGCATGATCACTGCAGCCTCAACTTCGTGGACTCAAGTGATCCTCCCACACTAGCCTCCCAAGTAGCTGAGACTACAGGCATACACCCGGCTAATTTTTAAATTTCTTGTAGAGACAGGGTCTCACCATGTTGTCCTGGCTAGTCTTGAAGTCCTGGGCTCAAGCGATTCTCCCACCTTGGCCTCCCAGAGTGCTGGGATTTCAGGTGTGAGCCTCCATGCCTGGTCTTATTGAGCATCTTAAAAGAAGCAGACACATTACACACATTTGTCTTTACAGAGGCAGCATGTCAAAAGGGTCTTTTTGCTGGTTCATTCTGCTTTTAGCCCTACCCCAAACATTTCATTCTTGAGAAAATGAGTTGTCATTTCTATCTGCAGCTACAGATTGAGGCTAGAGACTCTCCTAGGGAACATGCTACTCCTGTTTTTGCAGAGGTGTGACCCTCCCAACCAGAACATAAGTGATCAACACGCTGTCCTTCAAGAAGCATCTTCTGTAGGACAAGCATCTTGTTTGGTTCAATAAACATTGGTACAGGCCCCAGCACATAAGAGAACCACATTTGCAATACTCTTCTTAAAAAAGAAAACGAATAAAGGAATGTTAAATAGCAATCCATGCATCTATTGTCTTTATGTGTCTTTGATTTTGAACTATTCAAAGCTATTCTTTAAGTCTTGTTTATAAATTCGCTTAGCGCTTCCTCTACCTATTTTCTGATCGTATCCGCGGATTTGTGGGCAGAAACTCTATTCTGGAAGATATTTACACTGTCAGTGTGTTTTCCATTTCACACTGCTTATCTTCTTCCCTGTGTCCTTATGGTTCAGCTGGAGGAGGGAACCAGGTTTTATGGACACAGGGGACATGAGCCGCTCTGGGCAGTGATTGTGCCGGCTCCTTCTGTTTTTTTTTTTTTTTCTTAAAGTGGGAGAGTCCTGCCTGCTGTGACTCCTGGAGCCTGTGGTCTGTTCATTAGAAAAGGGGATGAACTTCATGATGGGAGTGTGGTAGACAGGTCGGGAAAGGGCCCCTCCACAGAAACGTCCAATATAAACAATAATAACCATAATAATCTGGGCTTTCATGGGAGCTTTCATCGAGGAACCAAAAACACATTATGAACATTGACTCATTAATCTTCACAACGCCCCTGTGAGGGTGAATTAAGTGTAAGTCATCATAATTATCACTGTCATTATCCTTCAAACAATTCCCAGATGTGCTGTGGCTGACCTGGCATACTTTGGGGGTTTATGTTTTATAGGGACCCTGGACTCCTGGCAGCAGTTCACATCTCTCTCTTCTTTTCTTCTTCCTTGCTCACTCTAGCTTACTGAAAAAAATACAGAATTTTGATGCATGGGGGTGGGGAGGTGCTGCATGACATGAATGGGAAATAATTTCCAGTGTATGGTGACCCCTTTTCTCTGCTCCTGCCCATTGGATAGTTAGGTACTCTGCACCGGATCCAGACCCAGGCCCCTGGAACCGATCACAGATTTTGCTTGAAAGCAAAATCATATGTTTAAAAACCACGTATGATGTTTATGACTTCAGCCTTATCTCTTCAGGTGAGGGCTTGGGAAGTTTCATTCTACATGTAGCATCGTGTTTACTGTGATACCATTTAAATTAGAACGGTGTCCTTAGCACGAAGCGTCAGAGACCTCCGCGAAACTGGCAGCATCTATTGCGTGTAGCTGCAGGTCGCGGTGAGAGGCCGGCACGCCTCTCCCACAGGTGCAATCCTCCCTCTCCACCTGTGCAACCACCTCGGTGCCTTGCTCTTGGGAAGACAGGCTGCCACGGAGTTCCAGAATAATCACAAGGAAAATCGACTGCAGAGAAAGATCACTCAATTATTTAAGAGGGAAATGGGAAATCCACAGATGAGAAGTGCCAAAGCGTTGCAAAGATGTACATAGAGTTTTGTACCTCTGGGTGTTTTAAAGTGTGCATTTAAAAAAATTATGACACAAGCAGTGTGCATGATAGGAAATTCAGAAAACACTGGAAACTGTGACGGAAAAAAAAAAAAAAAAAAAACCTCACGCATAGACCAGTATTAAAAGTTAGATACGGTAACATTTTCGCGTATTTCTTTCGACATTTTTGGTGTCGATGTTCAAATTTATATTACAAAATTTGGGTTCTGTATGAATTTGGACATTTGTAAATAGAGGGGACATGCACTCTGGGAAATGGGAGAGGGAAAGAAGGCTGTGAGGAAATTGAGAAGGACAAAGAATCATGCAGAATCTCCGAGGGCCGGGAGGGCATGGGGCCACCGGATCAGAAGCCTCACGTAGTGCCTGGCAGATAGTAGATGACCTAGAAATGTTTGCTTAGGAAGTCGTGAAAGAAACCAGCAGTCGGCAAATCAAGCAGGAAGGGCTTCCGTAGCAACCCTCGTAGCTGCTGTGAATTCACCAGGAGCTTCCCACATGCTATTATTCATCCTCATAGCAACCTCACAGAGGTGGTATTGCTGCCTACAGCTGATTGGAGAGGAAGCTGAAACTCAGGCCCCTGAAACTGACTTTGCCAAGATCACACGTCTATGAAGCAGCAGAGCTGGAATTCAACCTCAGGCTGGCTTTGCCTCGAAATCCCATGCTTTCTTTCCCACTCCCTGAAATCCCACAGAGCCTTTCCACAGTTACCCACTCCACGAGGAAGTTCTGAAGGATGAGAAGCAAGAAAGGGCTTTAGGGCTTATGTCATTTGACAGGACGTCTTTGGGTGGCAAGTTTCCGTGGGTTAGAAGGCAGAAGCCAGTGTGGGGGTTGAAAACAGGGAATCAATGGGAGCAAGGGTGGACCATGTCAAGAAGATGGGCATCAAAGAACAGTGGGTGACAGAACGTTCAGGGGCTCACAACTGTTGCAGCAGTAAGCTGTTTTCAAGGACATTTGTGCATATTAACATGCTTATCATTTTCATCGATTAAAAAGCGAGTAGGGAAGGAGAGAATGAGATAGAAGAGAGAGAAGAGGGTGTTGTGATGGAATTAAGTCCTGGCAAGGATGTGAGGGCAAGCCTGCGTGGAGCAGGGACGAGATGACTCACTCGTTCAGAAAATACACCCAGTCCTCACCTTCTGGAAAACACTGAGCCCGAGGCTGCGAAGAAAAGGGAGTGCTTACACTCTGCTGGTGGCAGTGGAAGTTAGCTCAGCCAGTGTGGACAGCAGTGTGGACATTTCCCAAAGAACTTTAAACCCAGTTACCATTCAACCCAGCAATCCCATTCCTGGGTGTGTACCCCAAGGAAAATAAATTATTCTACCAAAGACTCTCATGTGTTCATCACAGCCCTAGTCACAATAGCAGAGACACGGAATCAACCCAGAAAGTCATTAGCAGTGGACTGGAGAAAGAAAATGTGGTATGTATACACCATGGAATACTATGCAGTCATAAAAAAAGAATGAAATGTCCTTTGCAGCAACGTAGATGCAGCTTAGCCATTATCTGAAGCAAATTAACACAGAAACAGAAAACCAAATACCACATGTTCTCACTTATAAGTGGTAGCTAACCATTGGGTATTCATGGACAGAAAGATGGGAACAACAGATGCTGAGGACTGCTAGAGGGAGGACAGGGAGGGAGGGCAGCAGGGGCTGAAAAGCTACCTATTGGGTACGATGCCTACTGCCTGGGTGGTGGAATCATTCTAGCCCAAACTTCAGCATCACACAATAAACCCATGAAAGAAAGCTGCATGTGTACTCCCTGAATTTAAAATAAAAGCTGAAATTATGTATACGCACACACACATATATGTATACACACACGCACACACGTATTTCAGACAAGCAAAAAAAGAGAATCTATTATAAAAACAAGATAATGGCACTGCCGAGACAGAAGAGTCTCCTTGAAGTTCTTCGCAATAACACATAACGATGTGACAAATAACCAAATCACAAATAACAGAGTTAAAACACCACCACCGCCAACACTGAGCCCTCTGAAATTGGACTGAAGGAGTATAGACGAAGTCAGAGATGTTTTGAGCTGAAACTGCCAAGGTCGAGTTAGAGGCACTCACATGTGGTGGAGCTGAGATAGAAAATGGGATTTAGGGAGAGTAGCAAAGGCCAGCACAGTGTCTGCGGGAATAGGACGGGAAGTCTGTAAGAGACGGGCGGGGCAGTCTTGCTGAAGAGCAGTGGGACCCTCATCAAAGATGAAATGCATTGAGCCAGTGCTCATGAGCTTCCTTTTGTGATTTCTTTGGTAGAATTTTGTGGCTTGAGATGCAAGTGTGACGGAAGAAATTGGTAGTGGGTTAACTAAGAACTGGAGGTTGGCTCAGAGGCCTTGGTTGAGTCAAGAGAGCAAGAAACTCCAGGCTTAGCTGTGGCTGACAGCAGTGTTCTGGCCGGGGAGGGAGACAGGTACAGCCAGAGACAACTCGTGTACGACGCGACTGGAAAGTGTCATGCCCTTTACTTACTGTTATTGCTGTTTTACTTATGTGGTTTGCACTGTTTGTCTCTCCCCATTGGCTAGCTCTGTCAGGGTAGAACCATTGACTGTGTTGTCCTTCTCTCCAGCCTCAGAATCTGGGATGGTGCCTGACGCATAGTAGATGCTCAATAAAAACTGTTATATGTGAAGATAAGGCACAAAAGGATGAAGTGCTGAGAGAGATGTAGAAAGAGATCTCTGAAGATATCAGCCAACACTGCGAGGCAGGAAAATACAGTAAGAAGAAATGTAAATGAAGGACTTGATTACGGAATACTAATTCAGCATCAGAGGTTAGAGACTAGATCCCATTTTAAAGGAGAAAAATAAAAGTTGTGAAGGCACAATATGTTTTTGGAGCTTGTCTATACAGCCGAAAGAAAGAGGTGAAACATTACAAACATGAATTGGATCAAGGGAAGGTAAATTTAGGATTGGATTTAAAAAAATGCTTCTGAAAGCTAGGAATGGAAGCATCATACCAACAACAAAATAACAATGAGCCATGGAAGAAAGAACACAGACATCACTAATGAATGGATTCAATTATACGGCTGGTGCTTTAGATGTTCAGACCTTTGAGGGAGCAACTGGGAGCAGAGCGAAGGCGATGGGTCAGGAGAGAAGTAAGGGAGGGGTGAGAACTCTCCATACAGTGCCAACTTTCTCTTTGAAGGTATAGACAAGATCTTGAGTAAAGATGGAGAAGAAGGGATGTGGATGAGAAAGACTTTCCAGGTCTAACGCAGAAAGAGTCATCCTGGGTTGTAGGCGTAGAATTCAGTCAGACAGGCTCTTTAGCAAGGAGAATGGCAGAATTAAAGAGAGAAATTCATTGAGGTTTGGTAATTATAGTACAAACAGGAGGAGATAAATATCTTCTCCATAGATTACATCATTGTTAAATCTCAATAATTTTAAATATAATTAACCTTTAATAACGCTTTGGATTTAATAATATAGCGATTGCATGGGAATTGTCCACAAACCATTATAAATCTATTTGTTTAGGTTTACCAACCAAGTAATAAAGTCTGTATGTGTAGCTTGGGCCCACAGTGTGCTTATTAAATGTCTCACTCAATGTAATTGATTGTAAAAGCCACCTCATATCACACCAAATAAAGAGTATTTTACAAGTCAATTAAAATGAAAACTTTCCTTTCAGCTATTATTTCCTGATTTTTCTCCTTCTTCCCTTTAAATGTCCACCCTGGGGATTCCCCCCAGCCCCCCTTCTACTCTATCAGGAATTATCAATGTTATCTGTTTTGGTAATCTTGTTTTCACTCTAGAACACAAGACATTGGTTTACAATTAATGAGGAAGACAAAAATTGTTCATCTTAAGGGAAAAGCTCATTTTCCTTGCATCTACCTGTTTTTTTTTTTTTTTTTTTTTTGAAAGGGGATAGAGAGAAGAGGGCTCCTCAAATATCAAAATCAGTCATTTCCTGCATATATTTTTGAACCAAACACCTGCAAACTGCAAAAAGCATACTTAGATGTCAGCACAAGTAGATTCAAACTCTTATTCTAGGTGGCCAATTATTATCTCTTAACAAAACAAAACAAAACATCTTTTTCCTCTTTGCATAAAAATATTTCTACATTGCACAAATAAAATGCCCAAGGTGAGAGACCTTTAAAGATTGAAAAAAGAGGAAAAGAGTGTTGGAAGATATCTTTAAGTGATAATGTGCAGATTTCTCTTCAGAGGCTTTGATATGTTATTACAAGCACTGAAATTAAAAGACTGGAAAGTAACACCTACTCTGAGGGGCTTAGACGAAACGACCAGAATTATCTTCTTACTTTAGCGTCATGGAAGGGGCTTTGGTTCTGGAAATGGCAAAAATAAAATTTATGTCAATGCCAAATTTTTTATTTTATTAAAGCTGTAAGAGTTTGCACTTGCCCAAGTTTCCATGCCAAATTTTTTACTTTATTAAAGTTGTCTAAGAGTTTACACTTGCCCAAATTTCAGAAACGGCACAGGGGATGATTTTCTAGGAATTGCATTCTAAATTTAGTGGTCGCCTTGGACTCTTGCATTATCATTAGACATTTAGTAATTAGATAGATTATTAATAATAATTGCATTATTATTAGATATTTACCTAATAATAGTATGTAATTAACTGAATATTGATACTAAATTATCCTTGGTGCATGACCTTCATTCTGAAAATGTGAGGCCAATAGCCTGAGGTTATTGTTCTGCTGACCCTTACCAAGTTTTCTATATACAGAAGCTTCTCAACTTAGGATGGGGTTATAGCTGGATAAACTCATTGTAAGTTGGAAATGTACTGACTATGTCTAACCTATCAAACAGTATAGTTTAGCTTACCTTAACCATGCTCAGACACTTACATTAGCCCACAGTTGGGCAATATAATCTAACGCAAAGCCTGTTTATAATAGATTGTTGATATTAGGGGGCCCATCCACACGAATATCTGTGTGATACTGACATAGTGCCGGCCACTGGTAAATTACGGCATAGGTAAATCTGCCTTAGAATAAAAACCGAAAGTTCAAATCACAGGACTATCTCAGTGTGACTGAATTCTTAATTTTTGGACAAAAATATGTGACTTCCTACTGTGATGTGAATGAATTTAGACCAGTAATGAAATACATATTGAATCTTCAGAGCTGAACTTGGGATGTGCACAGCTTGTTTCCTCATGTTCGTTGCCTCTTGTATTTTCTATCTTCAAGTAATTTGGAAAATAATGCGTTTGAGAAAAAGAACCTGTGTATTGATTTTTAGTGTATGGGAGAAATTATCAACCTTGAATAAATAGCTTTAAAGTAGAAGTGTTTTTTCAAAAGGAAGAAATGTTAGATGCCACCCTTGTATTAAAAAAAGAGAACTTTTCATATGGATTTGCCAACTATTAAATTGATTTACTATTTAACATTTAAGGTTAATATTTAAAGCATATTAAACCCTCTTAAAGGTTAATGTAATAGTGTTATTTGGTATAGTTATTAATTTGGCATATTTATTATATTTCTACTTATTACATATGTGTCTTTGTTTTGTGTATGTGTTTCATATCTTATTTTAAAAATATTTTAGGTGTTGTGCCCCATTGAATCTTTTGGTTTAGGGCACTTTGATAAATACTATATTCAATGAATATGAGTAATGAGTTTATACAGTAGTTTTATTGTGATTTAAAGTATGTAGAGGTACCTTTACTATGGTTCTGCATTGTCACTTGTTTCTGCGATAGTAGGCAGAGATTTGGAAGCTTAAATATCATTAATTTTGTCTGTCCATCAGGTAGAATGCTTCCCTGTTGAATTTTACAAGGTGGTTTTATGCCAAAAACCATTGACTTCCTTATTTATTCAGCCATACCTATTGTCTTTCAAACCTGAGAAAATTTAATCAAATATATTCTCTAGTTACCTACAAGTTTCTATTTACTGCTGAGTTTATGCAAAACAAACCAACATGTTATTTGAATCTATTAAAATAACAAGAAAAAATGGTCATTGTAGGTATTCATGTTTTTGCTGAGTGGCCCCAAGAAAGAAAAATATTTGTTCCTTTTAAATAGAGTTGTATAGGTGGGCATGGTGGTTCGTGCCTGTAATTCCAGCACTTTTGGGAGGCGGAGGCAGGCAGATTGCTTGAGCCCGGGAGTTTGAGACCAGCCTGGGCAACATGCGGAGCCCTTGTCTCTTCTAAAGAAAACAAAAAACAAAAATTAGCCAGGCAAGGTGGCGTGCGTCTGTAGTTCCAGCTATCAGGAGGCTGAGGTGGGAGGATCTGCTTAAGGCGCTGGAGTCTGAGGCTACAGTGAGTTGTGATTATGCCACTGCACTTTAGCCTGGATGATGGAGTGAGACCTTGTCACAAAAATAAAATAAAATAAATGAGTTGCACTTTGAGAAAACTGTGATGCTTATGCAATGCTTTATGATATGACTCTCTTCAGGCTTCGGTTCAACAAATTGTGTTAATGTGGTCGGTCCTGAGTTACTCTCAACAGAGATTTGCTGTGTGAAAATCTGTTTTGGAAGTCGTGTTGATGTTATTCCCTGCTGCGAACCACTTACCACCATCTCCATTTACTCTCTTCCCTGTGTGGAGCCTCCAAGGCCAGCAGGAACTGTAAAAGGAAAGTATTCTAAATCAAAACAAATAATTACCATCCTGATCTCTAGGGAAGAAAGCCCAAAAAAGCACAGTGGCAATCTTGTTTTGTTTTTTTGAGACAGAGTCTCACTCACTCTGTCACCCAGTCTGGAGTGCAGTGGTGTGACCTTAGCTCACTGCAACCTCCGCCTCTGGGGTTCAAGTGATTCTCCTGCCTCAGCCTCTTGAATAGCTGATTTTTTATGTTTTTAGTAGTGAGAGGGTTTCACTGTTGGCCAGGCTGCTCTTGAACTCCTTACCTCAAGTGATCTGCCCACCTCCACCTTCCAAAGTGCTGGGATTATAGGCATGAACCACTGCACCTGGCCCAATTTTTGTATTAGAGTTATAACACAACAACAACAACAAAGAAAAAACTGAACTTTATGGCATAATGGAAATACCCTGGGTTTGGAATCAGGTACCCTTTTTCCAAGGAGCCAAGACACATTGGGCAAGGTGCCTTTCTTCCTTGGGTCTCACTGCATAATCTCAGGGTTAGACCAGATGGTTTCTTGATGTCTTTACATCTGTAGGATTTTGCTCTTTTTTTTTTCCAGGTGTCCCCTTTTCTCCTTTGTAAAACATTGTTCTCAGTCCCTCCTCCTGGCTCAGTTTTGGAGTGTGGGCCTCTAATGATCTCACATGTGTTTTCTTCATTATGCCTTACCTCCTGTTCTTCTGTTCCTTTTCCTGGAAGGACAGGGAATTTGACGTTTGTTTTGGGCTATTTCCCAGCTTCCTTAAGCTATTCCCTTCCTTATTCAGCGACAAAGTAGAGCTGACTCCGTGTGAATAAATTCTGTCCCTGAAGATTGTTTTCTTCGTCAGTTTCAGGAGTTACTGAATCAAAATTAGATGGGAAATGTCAGTGAGTTTAACCACTCATCTGCTATCTGAATCACCTCTGTACTGTCTCTATTTCTAAAAGGTTGATCGTCCAGTCACCAAAACCTGGAATGCCCTTCCCACTTTCCTCATCTGCCTAACCCCTCCTCCCTCTCTGAGACTCCATTCAGGTGACCTCTCCACCGGAAGCCTTACTTTCTACCCCTGCTCCCATCCTTCAAGCTGAGATGGCAAACACTCTTTTGTGTTTCCCCAACACCTGTCTAGATCCTTGCCATCTCAACTTTACCACACTGCCTTCTTATCGTATGTCGATATTTATCTAGGTGATCTTATTATCAGTGCTTGGTAAAGTACTTAGCACTTAATTTATCTTGTTGGTTAAGTATTATTTAATACAATTCAGTTCCTTTGGTGACATGAGCTCTCTTCTCAAGGAAGCTCATTCCCCTTACAGCCACAAAATTTTATGCTGGACTGAAATCTCTCCCTACACTTTGGCCATACAAAACAAATACGATCCCTTCCCTGCATGACAGTGGGAAAGACATTTTAAGGCACTGTCCCACTTCCCTGGAGTCAGGCCAGATGTCCTCACTTCCTTTTAACTATACTTTGTCAGAGTTTAAAGTCTTTTTACCTCATAGTAACTCTAAGCAAATTAATGTGTGGTCCCAGAGCAACTTAGCACAGGGGTGGATGGACATGTGATGTATTGCTGGATATGAATGAATTACCCTGGTTCTATTAACTCATCAACATTCTATAGAAGACTAGTTTTATTGTGAGGGTTAAATGATGTCATACATGTGCCTAGTATAAAAGGGGGTGGTCCATAAATGTTATCAGGGTTATATCATATTTTTTCTTCTTCTTGGTCTGTATTTCATCACGACAGCTGATAGCAGGCATTGACTAGCAAGTCAGTGAGAAATTGTAAAGTCCTCTCACTTGCTCTCTCTCCAGTTTTTGAATCCGTGGAGCTTTAGTTAACTCATTGTAATTAGAGATATCATGCTGTGAAGCAATTTACTGTCTGAAATAGTTTCATGGGTTAAACTTTACTTAGAAAAGATATAGCATATGGAAGGATATGTGTCCTGAAGTGGCTCATTTATCCTAATGATTGTAAGACCTCTGATGATTTTTTGATTCATTCTCTAACTGTAACTAAAGGACATACAGTTTTATACTGCTTGCTGGAATTACCAATTCAGTTTGTGTATGGGGAACAAAAACATTTCTCTATGGAAAGGTAACCACTTTCTGATTGCAGCCTCATTGGTTCATGCTGTTAGTGGAGTCAGCTGGCTCAGACAGACATTCTTTTGAACATAGATTAACTTTTGACCTATGGAAATTTAATTCTGCATTCAATTTAAAAATATTATATGCTGTTCTTATCTAACAATTGCTATTAGAAAAACCTGAGAAGATAAACAAGTTTAAAAGCAACACTTGAATAAAAAGTTGAGGCATTGAAGACCATGCATTGGAGTTAAAGCATTTGAGTTGATGCATTGGAGATGATACACTGAAGTTGATGCACTGGGGATGATGCATTACAGTTGCATTGGAGTTAATGCTTGGAGACAATGAATTGGAATTGATGGACTGGTGATGATGAACTGGAGTTGATGCATTAGACATAGTGCACTGGAGATAAATTGGAGTTGATGCTTTGGAGATGATGCGTTGGAATTGATGCACTGGATATGATGCATTGGAGATGGTGCATTGGAGTT
Source organism: Saimiri boliviensis (assembly GCF_048565385.1). NCBI lineage: Eukaryota > Metazoa > Chordata > Mammalia > Primates > Cebidae > Saimiri > Saimiri boliviensis. The sequence continues at coordinate 112,889,436 of NC_133456.1, read as the reverse complement.
GATGGACTGGAGATGATGAACTGGAGTTGATGTATTGGACATGATGCATTGGAGATAATAAATTGGAGTTGATACTTTGGAGATAATAAATTGGAGTCGATGCATTGGAGTTGATGCATTGGAGATAATATATTGCAGTTGATGCTATGGAGATGATGAATTGGAATTGATGCACTGGAGATAATGCACTGGAGTTGATGCATTGGAGATGATGAACTGGAGTTGATGCACTGGACATGATGCATTGGAGATAATAAATTGGAGTTGATGCACTGGAGATAATATATGGAGCTGATGCTATGGAGATGATGCATTGGAGTTGATGCATTTGGAGATGATGCCTCAGAGTTGATGCTTTAGAGAGTGAGCCTATTTGTGATGAAATAAAAGGGAGCTATTAAAAGGGTCAACACCAAAGGAAGCCATGAGGAAAAGACAACTATGTCTCTCAAAAGAGAAACAGTGAAGGCCTAGACTGAAATTCGAGCACAGGCCAAGGCTTTGTGGTTAAGAAAAGATGCACACAAACAACTTATTGGGAGTAAGAGAGGAAGAAATGGGCAACTGGTTGCTGTCTTTGATAGCAGGAGGGGAAGTAGATAGGATTCACTTTGACGCCTGTTCTTCTAAAGCAGGGGACCCCATAGCAAGGTTACAATAGTAGAGCTTGCTCCTGCACTTGTGTATGACCAGGAAGCACCCAGGAAAAGACAAAGGGACAGAACATGGTTCAGAAAGTTGAAATGGAAAAGCAAAAATAGAGATGTACTGAGCTTCAGCTGAGTAGGTTTTAGGAAAAATTCATGTATATGTTTTTAAAAATTCTACTTACTGAGAAGCTGTCAGAACTGCCCTCAATTTTCTGCAAGGAATTGTGGCATGGCTGTAGGTAAGTGTGTGGAAATGTTTACTGAAATGTTCAAAGCAGTGGAAGTTTGAATCTTGCATAATTCAATTAAAATGTGTATTTTGGTGATAACTGAATCAGAAACAAATACAAAGCAAACAGGAGAAGGAATGAGGGAGAATGAAACAAATATCTGTACCAACACCTTATTTATTGCCCAACAAATTCACTCACAGCTGCACACAGTACAGATCCTTTGTTTCTGGTGGGTCTCTTTTGAGTGGCCATCTGTCATTGACCTGGTATGGGTGTAAAGTGTCAGTGATCTGTGGAAGGACAGCCATGGTGTTATTGAAGCAGCATCGTTGTCTGGGGTAAATGCCCAGGGTTTGTCATCTTGTGCCAAGAAGATTAAAGATACAGACCCACGAGGAATGAGTTTAGGAGCAGAAGTTTAATAGGCAAAAGAAAGAGGAAGGAGAATAGCACTCTCCCTTGCAAAAGAGAGGGGCTGCTTCGGAAGGGGAAATCCAGCGTGTGGTGGCAAGCACAGGTTTTGTTGGTAGGCTTGAGGAGGCGGTGTCTGATTTACAAAGGGTCCACAGACTGGTTGGACCAGGTGTGACATTTACATAGCACATGGTAAGGCTGGCCACCCCACCCTTACCTTATTATGCAAACGGACTTTCCACTTGGCCATCACCATCTTGTCTGCTCCTTACTGCACAGGTGCCTGGCAAAGGGAACATGAAGCTGCCATTTTGAATATGCCTTGACCCAGGTAGCCTTTTCCTGTTGGCACAATCACCCACATTCACTTGTGCCAGCATCTAGCTTGCTTGTCTATGTCCGTAGCTCAATTTTGTCAGGCTGCTCTTTGTTAGAAAAGAAAATAATTTAGAGGCTGCTTTTTATTAGAAGGAAAACCTTGACGAGGACTCCCGTGCCCTCACTGCCTAAATAATTTATTCTTAACTCCTTTTTCATTATCTCCTCACTTGTCCTAGAGGAAACATTTCATGTTGGGGGTGTTTTTGTTCTAGTAATGACCGGTGCAGATGAAGTGTGGATGGCTTCGGGGAGCCCCTGTATCATGCTTTCTGGAGATTAGCTAGTTATCGCTCTAGTTAGTAGCTTTCTTGACCTTTCCTGATTCCCTAGTTTGGGATTCCTTCATGACAGTTTTAACTCAAAATTTATTTGCTTGTTTCTAGCAGCAAAACTGTCAGTCTATAGGGAAACAGTGAGATCCTGGCATCTGATGAATCTGATTTGAAGATCAGGGTCTCCTACCATTTAGATAGTTTCTCCCAGAAAATAATCAATGACATAACAAAGCCACCTGAAAAGAGCTCTTGGGTTTTATTTAGCAACTAAAATCTCAGGGGAACATGGAAAAAAATATGAGCTCCAGAGGCTCCTTATGATGGGCAACTTTTATGGTTAATTCAATCAAATTTGATCTCCCAGACTCTTCTTATCTATCTTTAGATTGGAGTTATAATAGTATAGGACTTAGGAAGTGCTGTGAGTATTTGAAAAGCTCTTTGAAGATAAGAGAATATTTTAAATTAAAATGAAGATGCTATCATCTTCAATTATATTTCTTTGATCTCTGTGGACCATTGCATGCTGGAACTTGTAGTTTCAAGTAGTTGGTTTTTTTTTTTTTTTTTCCACTCATAAGCCAAGAGGGGCTCCCTAGCTTCTGGCAGATACAGAGGCAAATGACAACCTGCTCCAGTATGGACTGGTCAACCTGAGACCATTTCACTGGTTTTAAAAAAGTTTCTTTTAATCATTGCTTATCTTGTTTTCATACTATCTTGAGTGGGTGGACAGTGAAGGAACCTGAAAATTAAGACTGTGATCAAAGGAATTACTTACACTGGCATAGGTGACAATTAGTTAATGAACCTGGCCTTCCATTTCTCTGCCAAAGTGTGGCCTCTCCAAAGCAATCGTATTTTGCTTGAGATCCTGCATTCACTACTGTGCAAAGAAGCTGCCTCTTAAAGTATAGGACGATGAAAAGAATAATATTTTATGAAAAAAAAAACACCAAAATTTAAAAAGCCAACGATTTCTTTGGTCTATGATTTACCTGTGAAGACAAAGTGGAGGCTAACCATATTGAATAGAGCAGACTACTGAGTAGATAACATGTTTGGGGAAAGGCACTCAGCTCCCAGAACTACTCCTTCTAATTATTTAGGATGATATTTATAGTTTCTTCAGCTTAGGAATTTGGTTTGGTTCTTGTTGAAATGCAGAAAGAAATCCATGCAAAAATGAAAACAAGTCCTTTACTTCTTAATACATACTTAAGGATCCAGTTGGAAATTCTGCAAAGTGCACATGGGAATCACTGGCCCCACCAAGAGAGGGGAAGGTTCCTACCAGGGAGGGAGCCATGGGAAGGCATAGAACCAAATGGAAGAGAATTGGAAATTTGTTCCTATTTTCTTACATGTGGGAAGTAAAAGATCCTCTCCAAAGCTTCCTTTCTCATTAAAGAATAAGTTTGCTAATAACTCTGTTAAGCCCTATCCTATGTAGCTGTTAAGATATGCCATGCTTATAGGCACGTAGTTTATTCTATGTCCTTGTACTTTAACCAAGATATCTGTGCTGGACATGCTCACAGACTTGTCCCAGCTTGCAGCCTGTGCCTCTTTCCTGTTTAGAAAAGTTTAAAGTTGTTAGCTAATCAGGTTTTAGTTTAGATTGTGAGGTCTGGCTCCAACCAACAGAGATCAGAAACAGCAGTAAAGACAACCCCAAATGTGTAAGGGATAAATATGTCTGCTTTTCCTTTGTTCATTGTACTTTCGTGGCAAGATGGCTAGCGAGGGTACCCTTCCTACAGGAAGTAAAAATTGCTTGCTGAGAGATCCTTTGTCTCGGTGCTGATTTTTCTTTGCAGCACCGGGCATCTGTTTCCAACATTATACCATTTGGTGTTTGGATACTCTGCCTTATTTCATCTGTCTCTATTCACCAAAAATTCTCCAGCAGAAAAGAACAGCACCTGTTTAAAATTCTGTTTGTACTAAATCTTGCTGTGAAAATGATGGATTCTTGAAGGGACCCGAGAGATCATCTAGTTTTAACTCCTTCACTTTATAAAGAAGAAAATGATGTGCTCAACATAAAAGTGTTTGTGGCTGAGCTTAAATGAGAAATGCAGTTCTTCTGCCTCCCAGGCCTGTCTTCTGTCTGCAACAGTGCTTCACTAGTATAGCTGTGTGTTCCCCTGATATCACTGTGAGAGAAGGCAGTGTGGTTGTGCCCAGTGCTTAGAGATGACTGGTGAGGTATCAGATCTTCCAGAAAACACAGGAAGAGAGGGGAAGAGCTGCTGGTTGACCAGTAGCCTCCCTAGTTTCTTTTCTCCTCTGAGAGGCTACTAGGTTGGTGCAAATGTAGTTGTGGTTTTTGCCATTACTTTCAATGGTAAAACTGAAATTACGTTTGCATAACCCTAATACATCTACTGGTTGGCAGGCTGGGAGCATGGCTGAAAAGTCAGTGGACATTCAGACAAGATGCCATTTAATTAATTAATTTAGAGATGGAGTTTCACTCTTGTCACCCAGGCTTGAGAATGACAGCGTGATCTTGGCTTACTGTAACATCTGCCTCCTGGGTTTAAGTGCTTCTCCAGCCTCAGTCTCCTGAGTAGCTGGGATTATAGGCACCCATCACCATGCTCAGCTAATTTTTGTATGTTTTGTAGAGATGGGGTTTCACCATGTTGGCCAGGCTGGTCTTGAACTCCTGACCTTAGGTGATCCACCCGCCTTGGGCTCCCAAAGTGCTGGGATTAAAGGTGTGAGCCACCGTGCCCATCCCCAAGATGGGCACCATTTAATTTCACGGTTTCAGCATGGAAGGAGAGGCTGAGGAGTTTGTATCCCTGTTGCAGCAAGAAGGTGCATACCTCAAAAGTCTCTGGAAGCATTAGCTGTCACCTTGAATTTATTCCATTGGAGTGGGTATTTTTGAAAAAAGAATTCCAAAAATGGATTGTCCTTTAATTCCTACATTTATTTCTGTAATGTACCACATATGCTTTTGAAGCTAAGTCTTTTTTTGAATTTGCCTGAGTGAAAAGCTAGCCATAGCTTTTCAGTACACATATAGATCATTAGCATATGATTCTGTATTGATTCTCTGCCTTCAGTCCTATTTCTTTAAATTCAACATTATTGTGAGAACAATATCAGGGCTTTTAAGATTCTGCAAAGGAGTTGAACTGAAAGTAGGAGGGCTGGGTGGGGGATAAGTAATAAGGAAGACTTTTCTGTATGGAGAAAATACCCCTAGGCATCAAAACAGAGCAGCGTTTGACAGATTATAGGCCTGTACATCAGCACTGAGAGGAGGTAGAACCTTTTTTTTCTTCTCTCTCACTTTTTCATTTTAAGGTTAATATAAAAAACAATAGTGAATCCACACTGAGCACTCACTAGGACCTAGGCACTGAGCCTTACATGGGATGGTCTAGCACTTAATCCCCACATCCACAGCATAAGCCATGCACAATTGTCATTTCTATATTGAAAAGGAAACAGGCTTGGAACATAAAAATGCCTAGTTCAAGGGCACTGCAGCTAGCAGGTGGTGGTGATGGGGTTTGAAGTCAGACAGGCAGACTTCAGGCTCAGAGAAAAGCTGTTTCTGAGACAAGTCTCAAACCTTGTATCTAGCAGCCAGATATCTAGCACTGTCCGGCAGAACTCTGTGCAGGGGTGAACATGTTCTACGTCTGCACTCGCCAGCATCTGAGTCAGTAGCCACTTGCGGCTGTTGAATACAAGCACTCCAAATGTAGCTCATGCAATGGAAAAATGGAACTTTTAATTTTATCTAGTTTTAATGAATTTAAATGGAAATGTAAAGCACACATGTGGCTAGTGGTTACCATATGTGGATAGTGCTGGAGGCAATGAAATCTCTTGTTGGTTCCAGATGGCTTTTATCTCTGATTATTTGCCTACATGAGTTTGGGACCTGAAAGTTACTAAAGTTAAAGCAAAAAAAAAAAAAAAAAAAAAAAAAAAAAGAAAGAAAGAAAGAAAGAAAAAAGAGAGGGAAAGAGAGAAAAGGAAGGAAGAACAGAAGAAAGAAGAAGGAAGGGAGGAAGGAAGGAAGGAAGAAGGAAGGGAAAGAGGAGAGGGAGAGAAGAAGAAGAGAATGTTTATTCTCATGGAACATAGAACTCGAGAACTTGGACTTATTAGGGTTACTGGCCTGAAGGCCTAGTGGGCTTTTTTGGGGGATTTTCAAATTTTTACTCCAATGTTGTCTTTACTGGCATTCTATTATAAATATTCTGGTCCACAGAAAATTCATCAAACACAATTCCTCAGCCTAGTTTGGATTTTATTGAAAAGAACATCATCGTTGGATGAGCATGATGGCTCACGCCTGTAAACCCAGCACTTTGGGATAATCCCAGCACTTTGCCAATAAAATGAAAAGCTCCACTGAGAATTGACCGAACCACATTGCTTTCTTCACACCTAGGATATTCCAACCAATAGTAATTTCACAGCAGCTCTCTGTAGTACCAGATACAGAGGCTGAGGTGGGTGGATCACTTGAGGTCAGGAGTTCAAGACCAGCCTGGCCAACGTGGTGAAACCCTGTCTCTACTAAAAGCACAAAAATTAGCTGGGCCTGGTGGTGCACACCTGTAATCCCAGCTACTCTGGAGGCTGAGGCAGGAGAATTGCTTGAACCTGGGAGGTGGAGGTTGCAGTGAGCTGAGATCACACCATTGCACTCCAGCCTGGGCAACACGAGAAGATTCTGTCTCAAAAATAAATAAATAAATAAACAAATAAATACATAAATAAATGATTAAATAAAATAAGAGGAACATCATCCCACTTTTTGATCTGATAACTCTGACTTAAAAATACCATTTAAAAATTATTTGATATTGCTGCTCAAAAATTTATAAATCGCCCAGAGAGAAGGAAAAGCCCTCTGAAATGGATTATCTAGGTCCCACTTACGAATCTCTTGTTCTATATAAATCTTATTAATAACTTAGACTATTTTGGGACTGGAAAAGATCTCACTGCTCATCTACTTCAACACTTTTATAGGAAGGAAGGTAGAGGCCAGCGAGATCAAATGACTTGCCTGAGGTAGTTTCGCCCTGAGACGGTGGAGGCAGGCGCTGTCTCCTGGTGCCCGGAGCCAGCATTTGCTGGGCTTCTCGAAACAACTGTTGATAATAATTACCTGGTGATTCCCAGGTGAAACATACCTGGAAGTCTTTCCATCAGTAATCTTCCCAGATAGCTGAAGTTCTTTTTGTCTCTGTGCTCCATTACTCAACTGAGCTCTGATAAGCAAACACCGAAAAGGAAAGTCGAGATTTCCCGATACAGTCTCCAGGATGAAATAATGTTTTCGAAAATCTGCGTTCAGCGATGTGGCAATAGCTCTTTGTGATCTTCCATACAGCATGAAAAAATAACAAAAAAAAAATTTCTGGAGACATGGTGTGGCAATGTCACCAATGCTGACTGTTACTGAGGCTCCGTGAAGATAGGATATTCTCTGAGGACTTGTTGATAGGGAGGTAAAACATCCTTCAATAGTCATGTAAGTGGAAGCCAATGGTGAGTTTAAACAGACAAGACCATTGCTGCTTAGGCAATTTAGGAGACTTGCCATTGTAAGCTCTGGGTAATACAATGCACCAAGGAGAAACATAAAATTAGAGTAATTTAGGGAGATTTTTTTAAAATCCGGGGATTGTGTAATTTAAGGATTTAAAACTGCTTTAACAACATTACCTAATTAGTCTGTGAGAAAGATTTGTAAGCTGCATGTGCCCTGAAATGAGGATTAGTTTTAGAGTTCAGATACATTAGTGCAGGAAAAAAGGGAGAATCAGAGCGAATCAGGCAGAATCTTTTATGATTTTGGGGGGCAGAGGTGCGTAGCAGTTGGGGGGCTAAAGTTAGGGCAACTGGAGGATGTCAGACTGTGAAATATTTCTTGGACATTTAATGCTGTGTTTAGAAGGGCTGTGTTGGAAGGAGTAAGTAAGGGCAGCTGGAATGTGAATTGTGGCCGTGAAGGGGCCAGAGAGCTCAGCTGTGCTATTCTCCCAACATTCAGAGTCACTTTTTGTGTTTTATCCCCCAACTAAATTCCCCAAGGACACCTGCCTTGGTTATATCCCTCCTGTATTGTCTTTAGCACCACCCTTGAGAAGACACAATAAGCATTTGCTGGGTGACTGATCTGTTTAGAAACTGCAATTACAAGGCAATTTTAGGTTATAACTTACCTAGAAAATAGGAATTTTGAGATAAAAATTTTCAAATAAAGGTGGTAATGATCATCTGAAGACTGGAGGAATTCTAATCAGGAGATGAGGACATTCGAAATTCAAAATGAAGGATGTCTAGGTGCTTTTCACGAATTTAAAGTCTACTATTAATTCAGAGACAAGGCCTGAAAGTGGGGCATGTGAGATTTGGGCAGACGCAGTAGCATTTGACCTGGGGATGATTTACAGATGAGGATACAGTTGGAAGCATTAAGAAGATCGGAGCAAGTGAACTTGGAAGAAGCTTCCAGGAAGTATGCAGCTGCCTTCCTGGCTTCGTGTGGATATCAACTGTCCCCAGTCTGATCCCCAACCCATCCCAGTTCCCGTCCCCATCTCTGCTTGGCGGCTGAGGTTAGCGCCTACCCTCACCCTCTCCCTTCTCTTTAGTTCCCATTCTTTTCTTTTGCCCCTGCATTAAAACCGATCTCAGTCTTCCTCTTGTCTACTGCAGCTTTCCTGCTTATTTCTCTTCTGTAAGTTGCCATGTTTCTTGGGGTCACTTTTCTCCAGAGAAGAAGGATATGGGAGAACTGTTTTGTTTTTTTTGTTTTAAACCCATCACTCAAACTAAAGTGGATCAATGCATTACAGTTTTAAATAAAGGCTGGTCCAACACAGAAGTGAGGAGACTGGATGCTGAAGGAAGACCCGGGTATGAATGCCATCTCTCCCAGTTTCTGAACTCAGCCTCTTTGGCTAAGCCAATGCTAATAATAGTGTCTCCTTCCTGTGGGAGTTGTGATGATTAGGGGAGATACCCTATACTAAGCACTGAGCACAATTCTTGCTGCTTTATCATTACCATAGTATTACATGAGCTGTGGCTATGACAAGGGAATTCCAGTCCTAGACCTACTTCTGCCTAAATATCTGAAACTTTTAATCAAATTGTTCTATCTTAAAAATAAAATCAATCATAACAATTTCTTCTCTGCTTTGCAAGAATATTGTGAGAATCCCTGCTATCATATGTATTAGGATTCTGAATCTTTCGAAGGATGATGCAATTGATTTTGGAATTCACTGTTCTTAATATGTTAGAGTTTGAACCACTTCACACGGAGAAGAATGTTCCTTCCACCAGCATGAGAAAACAAGTAAAAATGTAACCCTTAAATCATTTGACCATCCAGAGAGGAGGTGAGCCTCAGGCCACGCTTCCCTTATGTGGCATTCCATGCCTGGCTGTGTCTGCAGGTTCAGGTACTCTAGGAGATAAATAAGGAATTTAGTGAAGCAGTTAGTGAAAGTAGGTACAAAGTGTTTAGCTCATAAAAGCAACCATCGCTAAAAGTTTATATCAAAGGGCAGTAAGAAAAGTAAAAAGGTTCTTAGAAAGGAGCAATGCTATCATTAATTGGAATAATCCAGTTATTATCAAATAGGAAAGAGTAAAAAGTGTTTCTGTGCTTGAGATGCCTGCTGCAATCTAGTCATGAGCATGGGTAGTACTTGCTGCAATCTGATGTCAAGGTAGCCACCACCAGGATTGCAGAATGAGCTGGTGTGAATGACGCCATGGGATGGCGTGGGCTATGACACAGATGGAGAAACATACTGTGGGGCTTCATGGGGTGTTGATGGGTTTCTGTCTTGAATTCCTTTCCCTTTTCCACGCCACGGTTTCTGTTCTCTGATGCACAGCTGGAATGAACTCATTTCTTTCAACCCTACCTACAACCATTGGGTACGTTTGGGAAGGAACATAATTTTCTCCCCTCCTCTTTCTACGAAACCCAAGATTTCAAAAAAAAAAAAAAAAAAAAAAATAGTCCTTTCTTTAAAATCACCCTCTTACTTCACGGTGGTGTCTCTTCCCCACAACTGCTGAGACTCAGGCCGTCATTTAAGGTACTCAAATTTGGTGACAGAAATGCCCGTGTATCAACTCTAATCAGTTTCCCGATTTGGAAATCCAGGAAGTGAAGACACTTCAGCCCTCGGTTGGAAGGCTGGCTCCCTTTGACCTGGTCCAGGGATTCCAAGTCATTCCTCTCTTATCAGCCTCCACCTGCCCTCTTAGTCAGGCCCCAGACGGAAGCAGCCGTCGAAGCCAGGAATTTGTGGTTGCCTCTTCCCCAGGGTTCTTGCCCAACATCTTTTATCAAATCTTTCCTATGCAGATTTTTTTTTTTTTTCTTTTTGGTTGTTTGGAAAAAAATTCCCCTTCAGGTACTGCTAGTTCTTTTCGAATTATCTTGCTTTTGGTCAGTTTTGCATTCCTTTGGCCATCCCCGTAATCAGTCGCTGTATCTCAGTGGAGTCATTGGCTATCCCCTCTTGCTTTTTCAGGATCTCCTCATAGCTGGTCCTTTTTCTTCATTGCTTTAGTCAGACCGAATGAAGCATGAGCTTATGAGCCTCTCCAATCACCTTGCACTCCAGGCCTCCATAAAAAAAGGGGCCAATTCTCCTTGAGGTCTCCATGTTTTCTCCATTCTGTCATAGATCCTGCCCAGATGAGGGCTTGATTTATAGTTTTTGAGTGGAAGAACACGTATTTGATTCCATTCTTCCTTGACTTCATCTTCCTTTTCACATCTGAAAGCAAGGACTTTTACTTGCTTGCTGTCCTTCTCTATTCCCAGGGCCCGAATCAGCACCTGCCAATAGTAGGCACTTGATAAGCGTTTGTTGAATGACTACATGAATAACTTATCTCTGGTCATCAGACCTCAGGGATGGCCCCCGAAGGTCATTCACAAGTCTTATGTTTCTCTGTCCTCTTAGTAGAAACCTTAGCATCTGTAAGACCTACCTTTACGTTTCAAACTTTGGATCTACTGGAAGACACGGCACGACGGACAGGTTGGGAGTCCTTTGTTCCCCATTGTGGGAAGTAGAAAAGTTCCTTTTTAAAGTTTCCTTTCTTGTTAAATCATAAAAGTGTGCGAATAACTTTGTTAAGCCTTATCCTATGTAGCTGTTAGATATACCATGCTTATAGGCACTTAGTACACTCTATGTCCTTGTACTTTAACCAAGAGATCTGTGTTGGACATGCTCACAGGCATGTCCCAGCTCTCCATTGCTTTTACCTGTTTAGAAAAGTTTTAAGTTGTCAGCCAATCAGGTTTTAGTTTAGATTGTGAGATCTGGCTCCAGCCAATGGAGATTAGACACAGCACTAAGGACAACCCCAAATGCATAAGGAATACATTTGTGTGTGTTCCTTTATACTTTGTGATCTCATAGCAACATGGCTAGTGAGAGTGCCCTTCCTGCAGTCCAAGAAGTAAAAATTGCATTGCTGAAAGATCCTTTGTCTCAGTGCTAATTTTTCTTTGCCGCACTAAGCATCTATTTCCAACACCCATTATTCCCAGCTCCACTGCGGCAGTGCAAACATGCCCTGAGACCGGTTGAGGGCAGGCTCGAGATTACACCTTCCTTGTGCACATGGTTTATGTCCCAGGTAATGTTGCAGCCAGTGGCTGAGCATCTCTGAATGAGGATGGAGCGAGTATCCCGTGATGATGGATGGCCCTTCTGAGGCTGGCTGACACTGATTTGCTGTGATGAATTTGTTTGAGTCCTTGGGAAGCAGGTAATCACAGACTTGCCAAGGTATCGTGGGATCACCCTTCTCTGTACTTGAAAAGGGGGTTCAGTGTGAAGACGTAAGTCCTTTATGCAGCTTGCTGTACCTCTCTTCTGATTAGTAGCCACTCCTGGGGGTGGTGGTGGCAGGTGGACCATCTTCCAGGAATCCTCAGACCAACTGCCTACTGTTCACTCCCTTGCCTTCAATGTTCCCATTGTACAAGAGGCTTTAAAAATGGTTTATAAGTGCTATGGAGTGAGTCGGCCGTTCTTTGCCTCCAACAGGATGCAGGAGTGCTAGAGTGACAAGATTCTGACCTATAATTAGTAATTGAGCCTAGGAAATTTATAATAGCACCTTGATATTCATCAGGATGAAAGGTGCTTCGTAAATGTAAGCCGTGATTATTTCTTGACAGCCAAATATAAAATTTCCACTAAACACTACTTAACATTGTTGCTTTAAAGATATTAATTGGGCATTTCAACTATACAATGCGATTATCAGTCTAATTGAAAATAATTGGTCAGTGTGGAAGAGGAAAAATACCTGAAATGTCAGCAGGAAAAACATTTAGAAAGTTAAGACTCCACTAAGTTAATAGTTTACTTTGGTTGAAAAAAGCCAATCAGCCTCCTTTGCCTTGGTATAAACATGCCAGTGAAGTCTGAGGTTCAAGTCAACTTATAATTAATCCTAAATACAATGGTTGGTAAGATACAGAAACTTTGTGAGTTCACTTACACATCCCTACCAGAGCTTTCCATCAGAGATCTTTTCTCCAGCATTGCAAATGCTATTTTTTGACATTATTTCCACAGAAGAAATCAAATACGTCAACCACCTGGCCCCCTCGTTGTGGGGGTGCAAAAGAGGTTTCAGTTTTAGAAAACACTTTGTTGTTGTTGTTGTCATTGTTGGCTCTCAGAGTAACAAAGCTCAGTGATTTTTTTTTTTTTTTTTTGCAAGAAAGACAAAAATGGGGAAAAGCGTGAGGTGAAGATTGTGGTGAGCTTCACACATTGGCACAGCCTTATCAACAGCATTTCACGGTTTTCTGGAATCCTTTCAAAGGAGTCTTTCCTTTGTAAGGGAATGTTTAAGCTTTACATTATTCAAAGCTATATTTGAGAGTTTATGAAAATTGCTTTTTGAGTTTCCCAGACTCTTAAAGCATCGATACTGATGTTGACTTTCTGTGAATTTATCTCCTTGCTGATGTGATGTGCTGTGGGTTTAAGCTTCACATTTTATATTCCCCCATCACTGCTTTCCTTCCTTCTGTTTCTGCTGTATTTGAGGGTGGTGGACTGCATCGTCTGGGGCTCTACCAACCTTCCCTCTCTATTTAAGAAGGAACTGGGCCGGGTGCAGTATAATTTCATGCCTGTAATTTCAGCACTTTGGGAGGCTGAGGTGGTTGGATCACCTGAGGTCATCAGGAGTTTGAAACCAGCCTGGCCAACATGGTGAATTCCTGTCTCTACTAAAAATACAAAAATTAGCCAGGCCTGGTGGCACACATCTGTAATCCCAGCTACTCAGGAGGCAGAGGCAGGAGGATCGCTTGAATCTGGGAGGCGGAGGTTGCAGTGAGCAGAAATTGCACCACTGCACTCCAGCCTGGGCGACAGAGCTAGACACCATCTCAAAGAAGAAGAAACCAGAAGAGGAGGAGGAGGAGGAGGAGGAGGAACTGAATGCCAGCCCCAATTCTGTTCTGTGAGGTGGCTGTCAGTTTCACCCACCAGAGACAAAGGATTCGATATTCTTCTGAATTTTGGATGCTATGCAAAGCCCTCAACACTTCTCTCTCCTGGATGCTCTGTGAGGACAAGGGCTGTTTCTCTCATGTTTGGTTTTCAGCCCTGAACACACTGGAACAGGTTCTGTGATGTTGATACCCACACAACCAATCTTGTGAGAGAATATAATTAAAATGAACAATCTTTCTAATTGAAAAGAACAAAACAAAACATGGAAAGCCCTAGCCAGTGACTCATTTATTAAAATGATGTTTGGTGATGCAGAATTCTGTGACCAAGGAATTTAGAAACCTTTGGAGTTCTTAGGGTAGGGTTTTACCTGTAGAGTTATGGATAATATACTCTCATCCCTAAAGACAGAAAGTTAGTGAGAATGCGACATTTTAAAACTTTTGTTTGGTTTTAAGGTTTACTGTAGTGTGAAATGGGTTCTAAGGGGTAGATGAGAGTTGCCTTTTACTGAAGTCTTTAAAAGAATAAGGTGTATAGTAGAGAAATGAACTATTTTAGGATTCAAGGATTGTGGCAAGTCATCTGCCTTGAATAAGCTGGGAGGCCTTGGGTAAGTGAGGTAATCCGGATAAAATTTAATTTGCCCTAATCTAGAAAATATCACCCCAATGAGCTAATAAAAATATATGTCATACGAGTTATTGTTCTAGTCCCCAAAACAATCTATTTAAAATTTATCAAGGTGACAGAATTTAGGGACAAGGGAATTAATGCTGACAGAATTTAGGGACAAGTGAATGAATGAAAGGGGAACTGTTTTAGGATACACTGAAATGCAGTAACTCAAAGAGAGATTGGAAGGTTGAGGTACGAACCCAAAGGGAAGAACATCTTCCATAAATTGCAGCAATGCCATTCTGATAGGAGAGAGTCTGTTGTATTGGAAGTGATATTTCTTAAAAAATGAAAGTATTTGCTAAATATGGCATTAGGATGGATGTGTGTGCCAATGAGCAAGCTTTTTTTTAATTATAAGAGAAATTAGTTACTGTTTTAATTACTTAGAGAGTGATTATATTGAAGCATTGCCCGATGGCCCCCCTTCCCGCCTTGGGTTGCTTGAGCAATTTACTGTGATCAAGAACACATTCAGAGAATAGTTTCTTTAAAAACAAAACTCAGCTTGAGGAAAGCAAAATTTCTGCTCCTCTCTTGCATAACAAATACCCATTTCAGTCCACGAGAGGGTTGCCTGAACCTCATCTTAAATTTTACGATGAAAAGGGAATTTCAATATTTGTGTAAAACTCTGCAGAAGGCCAAGAAAAGGATTGATACGAACAACGATTTATTTCAGCTATGGTTTGAACTTCTAAAAGCAGGGACATTTGAGACATCTACTGACTTAATTGAAACCCAAGATGCTGGTAAAACTTGTTAGTGGTCATGGAAATGCTGAATGTGTACTGTGGAGCTCTGTTCTTGCGACTTTCAAACAAGGATAGGAACATCAGCCCTTTGGTGATATGTGTCTGTGCCATGTAGGTGAATTATTTTAAACATGCGGTAGTGTACACTGCCTGAACTCCCATTGGCACCAATCCTTGACACCAATCATCTGTCTTGAGGTTTATCTACTTTTTCCTTCTTCACACTTTCCTCTCATAAACTATCATGCCTGTGGCCTAAAATTGATCCTTAAAGTCAAGACCCACCCATTGCCCCAGAGTTGCCTGGGGTGTCTTTACTATAGGATGATGTGCTAATAAAATAGCAGAGGCTATTCCTTGAAAATTCCAACAGAGGGTCCTCATTCAGATGAAATAGGAATGTAGGAGCTGAGCATGTAAATCAGAGATCACCCAAAGAGCTCGTTAAATATTTGGCTACTGAGTCTTGAGGCCTGAAGAGGCACTAACCACAGTGGAGGTATTTTGGCCATTTGATATTCATGAGACTGGGAAGATTTAAGGCGAGCAGCTAAGGACTAAATACAAGGGGTTTGGCTTTCTAATGTAAACACCATTATCATTTGGAAATCAATTAGCTCCTTGCACAGAGGGAATGTGAAGACCAGGGCCTTCTGAACTACTATTGTGAGCGGGAACTATTTGCTTTAATTAAGAGGAGACAGAGTGGATTATTGTCTCAAACTAAGTAGTTGGGAAGAGTCAGAAAATTACACTTTACCCTGATGAACAACAAAGCCCACGCAAGAGACAGGCTCTGCATCAAGCTGGTCTAAAGCAAATTAGCTTTTAATCTGCAAACTCTCTGAATAAGGATGCTTGCACCACACAATTAGGAAAAATGCAAAGCAGTGGTTCTGCTAAAGCCTTAGGCTCCTCTTGCTTGAGTCTGCCCTGTCTCCATATCAGGCAGATTTGTGTGATAAGTGTCCTTGTGCCATGGACTTGTCAGAGATTTAGAACCTATGGGGGAAAATGATTTAAAATTAGATCTTCAATGCAAAAATATTAATAGCATTAATGTGAAATCATTGCAGTAAAAGTTGAATGAAAATGTAATACATTCTTTGATCAGTTAAAAAATGTTTGATAAAATAGCAATCTACAATGTCATCGAATTTGGTGTCCATAGTTATTTCTCTTGTTGGGGATTTCTTATGTAATCCAAGCCACTGAAAAGAGTTATAGTTACCTTGCTCATTTATTCATCCATCCATCCATCCATCCATCCATCCATCCATCCATCCATGCATCCATTCATACATCCATGCATCCTTTCATCCATCCATGCATTTATCCATCCATCCATCCACTCCATCCAGCCTGCATCTTCTTCACCAGCCCCTCTTCTAATTAACAGCAAAGTTACCTCAACTTCCTCTTCTTAATACCAGCTCTATCTTCTTCATCATCCAATACCCCAGTCAAGGCCACCAACATCTGTCCTAAATTATCAGAATAGGTCTGGAATCTGTCTGCCTCCAATCTTGCCCTCTCAAAATAATTTTCTACTAGAATATCCTTTCTAAAACATGGACACATATATAATCGCTGCCTTCACTTGCTCCCATGGTTCACTTTTCCCTCAGGAAGGCAGGTGGTCGCCTGCCAGTTAAACCCTCTCGATAGGGCTCCTACCCACTTCTCCTGCCCTCTGCTTCTCTCTTCCCCCACCTCTCCACTGTCAGCCCCCAGGGCTCAAATCTCTCTCACCTTTGCCTTTGTCTTTGTTTTCCTCTTCTGGGAAGACCTCAGGTCCCACCATTTCTTTCTCTCCTGGGAAAGAACATTGTGGAAGAGAAGCAGATGTACTTGGCTGGAGTTAGATGCTCAATAGGACATGCTTTTAGTCTACTGGAGGCAGCATAAGTGTGTGTGCGTGCGTGTGCATGTGCATGTGTGTGTGTGCGTGTGTGTGTGTGTGTATGTGCGTGTGTGTGGTTTAATTTTGCAGGTGGATAGAATGAAAGCAAATTCAAGGTGACAGAAGAAACTGATTCATTATTCTAAGGTCACTACAACCACAGACAGTCCTTTTTTCCACTGTTCAGATTTAAATGTATATATTACCATGGAGAATTAATTGAGAGAATAAGAGTAGCTCTGAAGGACTTCCTTCAGTTTAGGGGCATTATTAGATAGAGCATACTTACTAAACATGAACAAAAAGAATCCCCAAGTGACTATTTGGTTTTAAAAAGAATTAAATAATTTTTCTTTAAGTTTTTTGCCCATATATTAACATACAAGCTTTAATTATAATTTTATACACATGTATTTTGCTATCTCGTGTTGAGCACTGTTTCAGTGTTTTCTATGTATTCATTCATTTAATCCTTCCAACATCTACAGGAGATAGTACTGTTATTATACCCATTTTACAAGTAAGGATATCAAGGCACTGAAAGTTTTAAGAAAGATGACCAATACCATATAGCTGCTGATGAAGGAGCTAAGATTCGAGCTCAAGCAGTGTGGCTTCAGAGTCTATGCTCTTACCCACTGCTCTATACTAGCGTTCACACTGTATCAACATTAATGGAAACTTAGAAAGGAATCATTTTCTACAATCCTGATACCCCGACATATTAAACTGCCTTACTCTTCCTTGTTTTTGTGTAGTCTCACTGTTTTGACCTTCAGGATCTATATATTTACTCTACTAGGTTGTAATTCTTCATTTTTTTTAAAGGTTTTTTTTTTTATTAGCTCTATTAATAGTTCCTACATTCTGCTATGTGCTAATGTGTTCGGTTTACTATTTAATTACATCACTTCCCAGTCATTTTATAAATACCTCAAAAACTGGAATTGTGTCCCTTAATTTCTTAACGATTCCCTAAAGACTCCTACTCTCAGAGAACGTTGCAAAGTCCTGGTAGGGAAGACTCAACCCTTCACTCATCAGAAGTGTACAGGCTAAGGTAGAGATTTGTAAATATTCAAACAATTTAACGTTTATGGAGCACTTGTTCCAATTCAGGCAATGTGCTATTTCATTTCAGCCTCCCATCACACCTACAATTGGGGTTATAGATAATATTAGGAGCCCCACATTACAGATGAAAAAACTGAGGCATAAAAAGTTACATAGTTTAAGGTCAGCCAGCTAGTAAGTGGTACAGCTGGAATTTAAACCCAGGTCTGTATGACTTACGATCAGGCTGTGCTTTTTACCATCTGCGTTATATCGAATATGGGAGATGGGAGCTTTCAGTTTAGAGGCATCTGTGAGGACTGGTTTTCAGGTGTGATCTGAAAAATGCCTTCACAGCTTATGGTTGTGCGTGAGTTGCCATTTTCCTATCCAGTATTGATCACTCAGGGCAGACAAGGTTTTTTCAATCCTCCTAGGGTTCCTGGCTAGGTCTGAAATAAAACCGACAAAAGACAGATGAACAAGAGAAAAACGTAACAGATTTATTTAATCCAAGTTTTATGTGACACAGGAGCCTGCAGACATGAAGACCCAAAGAGCCAGGAAAAACTGTCTATTTTTATGCTCAGGTTCAGTGAAACATGGACGGGCATATAGAAAGGTATGGGCAAAAAGGGAATGACCCGATATCGTAGACTGAGGGGGCACCCAGCAAGGCCTGTCCATCCAGATTCTTCCTGGCTCCTCCGTGCTGCATTCCTTCCTCCTGAGTAGAGGGCAGGACCCCTCTGGAATGAGAAACTTATGACCCACAGTCAGATAAGTTACGTCAGAGACTTTCTTTATGGCCAGCGCTTACATAGAAGGGCTGGGAAAAGTTTAAGTGATAGTTCTAGATTTTATGGTTGGCTTTGGGGAAAGGGGGTCTAGTTACTATGACCCACCTTGGGGAAGAGGGGATCTAGTTTTTATGGGCTGCCTTGGGAGAGAAAAGGGAGCAGGAGAAAAAGGAGTGGGAGAAGGTCAGAAAGACTTTGTTTCTGAGTTCCTGTCCTTCAGTTCAAAGCATTCAGCATGCAAGCCACCTTACTTTGGGGTATCATGTTCTGAGCCCTGACAACACAAAACAAAATCCATTTAGAACAAAGATTAGAACATCATCTGGGGAGACGTGTATTTGCCTGCTCCTTGCTGTTAAATTGTTGCGGAACCTTGTCTTTCTATTCTTGACCAAAACAAATCCCTACAAATACAAACCCCTGACCATGGTCCCTGTCATTGCTCATAGATGAGCAGATCTGTGAGTGACAGCTGGTCACTCTGCACTAAACTTTGCATTTCTCGTCTCTGAACAATTACATCTGCCCTGTTGGTCAGCTTTAGTGCCCTGTCATAAAAATACAGGACGGAGTTGATGCTTAACCCATGTTACTGAGCAGCTGATAGGATTAAACAAAGAGATTTTAGTCCCATTTACAGCATCCAATTCCTCAACACATACATTTTGGCAAGTGAGTGTAACTTTTCCTAATTCATTAAGGTGAATTATTCAATATTTATCTTTATTGTCATCTTGGAGTATACAAAAATCTCAGAGAGTTCACTTGCAGGAAAGTGTTGATTACTGTAAATATTCTTAAATATTAATTATTATAAATATAAAAATACATCGAGAATCCAAAAAATAGGTAACAATAAACAGTGTATGCTCTAACTCTAATGTACATTGTTCATTATTACCTATTTTTTGATTTCTTTATATATTAATATATAAAATAACTCAACAGCCATAGGCAAATTCAAGGTCCCTGTCCAATCTGGGCTTTGGTGGACTGACAACTGTCCCTGGTGAAGAATGCTTTCCCCTCAATCCATTACAGACATATACTTCTCTAAAGTATAATGAAAGGGTTGCTGCAGGGTCCGATTGCTACCAAAATTTCTAAAAACTTAAACAATTCGTGGATGGGCCACACTTTGAAACGCCCTGGCTAGAAGATCTCTCAATGTCTCTTTAACTTATACACTTGGGTCTTTGACCATGGTTTGCGATGGTCTTCCAAGAGAGTGACAGAGACTTTGTTATTATACACCATTTTTCAGATTTGGGTATTTCCAGATCTACCTAATAGCACAGTGAAGAACGGGACCTTTCCTGCTAGAAAGGCCTTCTTCATCTTAAACTTGCCTCAGGTTTTCCGTTGTTTCCCAGAAACAAAGATGAGGTTTCATTTTCCTTTAAGATAAACACTAAACTCAAAATTATTCTAGTCATATCCAGGAGAAGTCAGCCATCCTTTGCAAAGTTAATCACGGCTTTCCTCTGGGATCACACAGTTTTGCTACTGCTGTTACTGCAACATCAAAATGAAGGTTTTAGAAAAGTGCTGGAAGTTCTCTTATTTGTGTTTAGAAATGTGGGCTTGGTCCTGAGACGCTTGTATCTTTTGGCCTTCACATTGTCTTGTTAGTAGGAAGATGTACAGACAAGCGATACAGTCAGAATGCTAGTCTAAAAGCAGATGCCCCAAAATATCTATCAGTTGACACAAAAATGTTGATATTCTTTAGTCCAATAATAATAATCTCTTAAAAATTTACCCTAAGAGCATGTCTAAGAAGAAAAAAAAGGTTAAACAACAAAGACATTAGTTGAATTGTCACTTGAAAATAAAAACGATGATGATAAACAAGTTGAAAAACCTAAAGATATAAATCGATAGAAATGATTAAGCCAAGTAGGGTCCATATGCATAATAGGATGATGGTACTGATTTACCATAATGATTAGGGAAACTATAAAGAACTCACAAATATTTACATAAATGGTAAGTTGAAAAAATGCAATTCAGCACAATGCTTTAGCCTAAAGAGGGGTGCCTTTTCTCTTCCCTACTCTACTCTGAATGGCCTGGGGTGCTCACCTCCCTCAGGTGTCCCTGCCAGCTGGCTTCCATCGATGGGGACTTGGCAGGAGGCTGGGGAGTGGGAAGAGGAGGGAAGCTGGATATTCTCTTTCCCTTTCTCTCCATCTCTGCTCTTTATGATTCCTGCTCCTATCTATGACCCACCTATTGGGCCCTAGCTTCTGCAAGATGACCATGGCTTTCCAGTGGTCACAGTGCTCCTCTGTTGTTTTTCCAACCTAAAGATGGGAGCAATTACCTCTTCTCCAACTGTCTGACTTTTCAGTGCTGTGGTCATTGGTGTAGCCAATTCTCTGTATTCTTTTCACTATATTTTAAATACATATGGGTGACTTTCTCCCTTCCTCCCTCCCTTCCTCCCTCCCTCTTTTCCCTCCTTTGCTTTCTTCCTTCTTTTCTTTCTTTCTTTTTCTTTCTTCTTCCTCTCTTTCTTCTTTCCTTCTTTCTTTCTCCTTCCCTTCCCTTTCTTTTCTCCCTCTTTCTCTCCTTCCTCTCTCCCTCCTTCCCTCCTTCCCTCCTTCCTTCTTCTTTCTTTCTCTTTTGTTTGGACTCTGGTGAGTCTACATGTGGTTGGAGTCTAGTAGGGCTATTTGGGAAAGGTTTCCTAGAGGACACAGTGGCACAGTGAGGGACCGCAGTGTGAGAGAGTGAGCACACAGGGAGACCAGGGTATGGGAGTGGTGGGTGCAGTGGGAAGACCCTTCTGAGCTTTGGACCTGGGGAAGAATGAAACACATTTAATGACATATATTCTGTTTCTCACCTGGGGCAAAGAACATGTATGAGGCTATGATGGGAACGGGAGCAGTGGTGTGGGGTCTTTGAGCCCAGGCGTTGAGCAGATCTATGTAGTTGGACAGACAATATGTGTGCGTGGTGGCGATTCCTGGTATTCAGGTCCTTCTGTGGCCCCCTCCCACATTAGGCAGCGCTGCCCTGCGTAGTCCGGAAGATGCTATGGACCTGTCAGTGTGTGCCTTCCGGAGCCAGGCACAGAGGCTCCTGTGGCTCCTTCCCGCTTGCCCTCCCTTGTATTGCTTGTTCTGGGTAAAGGCAGCCGCCCTGTCACGAGGACATTCAAGCTGCCCTAGAAAGAGATCCTCCTGACAGAAACTGAGACCTCCTGATAACAAGCAACCAGCAGGAATTGGCCAGTATGTGAGGGAGCCACCTTGGAGGTAGATGATGCTGGCGAGGTCAACCGTCAGATGACCATGGTCGGGGAGGGGCAGTGCAAGCTCTTCCCTCACGGATCAGAAGGGCCACAGCCCGCACTCCTGTAACAAAGGTTAGCAAGAGAAAAGCATGCCAGATTTATTTAACCAAAGTTTTACGTGATGTGAGAGACTTCAGAAATGAAAACCCCAAAACCCAGGGCAAAGTGTCCATTTTTATGCTTAGATTCTCAGCGGTGTAGAAGTATGATGGGACAAGAGGGTATGGCGCAATGGGAATAGACTGAGGGCGTGACGCAATGGGAATAGACTAAGGGCGTGACGCAATGGGAATAGACTGAGGGCATCAACCAATGGGAATAGACTGATGGTGTGACGCAATGGGAATAGACTGAGGGCATCATCCAATGGGAATAGACTGAGGGCATCAACCAATGGGAATAGACTGAGGGCATGATGCAATGGGAATAGACTGAGGGCCTGACCCAATGGGAATAGACTGAGGGTGTGACCCAATGGGAATAGACTGAGGGCGTGATGCAATGGGAATAGCTGAGGGCGTGACCCAATGGGAATAGCTGAGGGCGTGACCCAATGGGAATAGACTGAGGGCATCAACCAATGGGAATAGACTGAGGGCATGACCCAATGGGAATAGACTGAGGCTGACGCAATGGGAATAGACTGAGGGTGTGACCCAATGGGAATAGACTGAAGCTGTGACGCAATGGGAATAGACTGAGGGGCTTGTTTGTTCAGATTCTTTCCAGCCTCTCTGCGCAGCATTCCTTCCTCCTGGGTATAGAGTAAAGGGCAAGAACCCTCTGGAATAAAGGCCTTATGACCCACAATCAGACAAAGAAAGTCAGATAACTCCTTCCTTCTTCCCTCCCTCTTTTCTTCCTTTTTCTCCCTTTCTTTTCCTTCCTTCCTTCTTCTTTTTTTCTTTCTTCTATTTCTTTCTTTCTTTTTCTTTCTTTCTTCTCTTTCTCTCTTTCTTCTTCTTCTTCTTCTTCTTCTTCTTCTTCTTCTTCTTCTTCTTCTTCTTCTTCTTCTTCTTCTCTCTCTCTCTCTCTCTCTCTCTCTCTCTCTCTCTCTCTCTCTCTCTCATCCTGGCTGGAGAATGATGGTGTCCCTCTGGAATAAAGGCCTTCTGACCCACAATCAGATGAAGTATGTCAGCATTTCTTTCCCTCCCTCCCTCCCTCCCTCCCTTCCTTCCTTCCCTCCCTCCCTTCCTTCCTTCCCTCCCTCCTTCCCTCCCTCCCTTCCTCCTTCCTTCCTCCCTCCCTTCCTTCTTTCTTTCTTTCTAGGCTGGAGTGCAGTGATCCAGTCTCGGCTTACTGAAACCTACGTCTCCAAAGCGATTCTCCTGCCTCGGCCTCCCCAGTAGCTGGGCTGGGATTACAATGGTGCGTCACCATGCCGGGCTGTTTAATCTATATACTTTCTATGTGACTTAAGTCCATATTGTCTAAGGGTAGTTCCTTTCTCATTTTCAAATTTCCTCCTCTAAAACATATCATGAGTAGCAACTATCTAAGATGAGTTGCTGACATTAATTACTCAAAACTTCATCAACCTTTCTGTAGATGAAGGTTAAACTAGTACTTAGATTTTTGGAAGATATTAGTGATTCACTTTGGCCACCAAACACTTTAATTTCAATCAGTACATCATTAGGATGCCATTGAAGCAGCACTGATCCCGAATTAGGAAGCAACTCCCGGCATTCATAAAAACCATTCAAAGGTATGGGAAATGCTGTCCAGAGCTGACAAGCCAGCGTCCTCCCATGCCCCTTCAACGCCAGGTTTCTTTTGATTAACTACTGGTGTATTTTCTCTTAATGCCAACAGCAACCTCCTCCGCTCATTTCTCCCGCTGCCCTCATCAGATAATCCATAACCACAACCTTTCCCAGCCTTTAAGCTGCCTCTGGAGAGTCAGGGGAGCCAATGGGATCATTGTTCACGTGGCAACTGTGCTGCCCCTCGTCGTACAGAAGCTTGGTGGGCGTCGGTGACTCCAGGAGCCCGTGGGAAGGGGAAGCCGTGGGTATTGTGCCTCATGCCAAAGGTTAGCGGCTGCCCCTCCCGGGGGAGGCTCGGTTTGGGATCATTTCTGTTTTCAGTGCTATGTGCAACCTTGGCATGCAATCAGCAGAGAAAATATTCATTATTGCCTGACTGTCTGCCGGAGACAATTTCAATTATTCTGGCATTTCAATGGATGAAGAAGCCTTTTAGGCTGGCCCGGGAGATTAGACTTAAAGGCTCTGTAAATTAGGAAAGTTACAATCAGTATATTATCTGGCAGGCAGCTGTGGGAGACACCACAACAGGCAAAGAGAGACAAATTGCTATATTCCGGTTGTGGTTTTGATATATCAATTTACAAGTTTAACATACACATTTGTGAAAGAATGATTTTGCCTTTCTTAAATCACTTTTAACTGCCTGCACTCGAAGTTTCTGAACCTGTAACTTGAATCGTCAGCTTGCCTTGCTGACGTTTTGTTTTAAAGCCCAATTTCAGCCAGGAAAAAATACTGCCGGGGACAGAGCTTGGAAATTAATCTTTCCTAAAGTTATTCAAATAATATAATATACGGCAGTTAATCAGAAAATTCCATTTGCAGAAATGTGAATAATGTCCCATATAAAGGCTTTTTCTTTAATGGGATATTTTTCATGTCTTTTTTTTTTCCCTAGATTCACTCTGTTATGATAACTCTATCAATGTATTTAATATCTATTATTTCACTATGCTTGTCTGATGTGATAAGTATAAAAATAAAAATAATTACCATAATAACATATGATACTTTACAAACATTTGCATAAATGAGGTCTGTTGATAAATAAGTTTTTCATGATTCTTTCAAGTTCTTTATAAATGTTTCTAATTTCTTAGAACTCAAATTTCACTTAAGCAATAGATTTTTTTAAAAACCTTTTAAGAAATGCCTTTAAAAATATCTTTTGATATTGATAAATACTTGTAGCTATGCTTGTAATAAAGTTCACATTTCCTGAGTGAGTTTAAGGTATTTTTCTTTCTTGGATTCTAGGAAAAATTATTTAGCATTTGGTTAATAGAAGAAAAACATTTTGTTTTTGAGCTAGATAGTTCAGGTGAAAGAAAGTTTTAAGTGTGTAATTGGCTTCAGCCTTTTATGCAACAGATAGAGACGTAAGAGAACATTAAAATATAGATATTTTCAAGGAAGCTTTGTAAATGGCATGTAGCTTTGTTATCCTCCTAATACCCAAGGCTATTTCCCACTGGCTGTGTATGAAATTCAAAAACAGGTATCTCAAAACTTCAGAGGAAGCTTCTTTGCTTTGGAAATATTTATATTTATTGGGTAAAGGTGATGGACTGGTTTGGATATATCCCCATTCCCAGTTTATTTTTAAAGATTTTTTTAGAATTTTCACATAATACGTTCTATTGAGTATTTGTCTGAAGGTCGAGCATTACAATTCAAGTAACGTGTGTCCAAATAGCATTTGGCCGGCGCCCTGGCTGTAAGTGTTGAATTTAACAGCACTCTATCAGGCTGTCCCCATAGACCTTGTCAGAAAGGTGTTTATCAATCAATAACATGGAATTCATTTTTTTCTTTCTTGTTTACAGAACCGGATTACCCACCAGGGACAGTTTCTTGTCTTTTACAATACCCAGGAAGTACCCTTCATCACAGACGCTGAAGTTTGACTGTGGCCTTACACAGTACATTGTGCTGACATATTTTCTCATGGGAACTGTTGGGCTAGTTCAGGCAAGCATCTGCAATGCTTAAACAGACAGTTTCAGGCTGGAGAATTTAAGAGACAACCAAATAGAGTTTTAATGCCCTGTAAGATAATAATGAAAGACATTTATTGTAAAAAAAAAAATTCCAGTTAGTTTGAAAGCCAGGGCCCACACTCCATATTTTGACAGCAGATGGATGGCTAGCTTGACGGATCCTGGTTTACTTTCTGACTTGAATTTGTCCCCTAGTCCAATGAAATCATAAGGCCTCCCTTCAATCTGGTTAATGTTCAGAACCAATGTTTGAGTTTTAGACTAATTAAGGGCCAACCACGGACATTTTTTCTATAATGTGAAGACTGGTGCCAGCAGTAACTCAGTGAGATTTAACATAAAAGCCAGATAAAACAATTAAAGTGGAAGAATATTTGATTAAGTGGATCGCTGATTTATAGTGAGGTAAATTGAAATTGAAAGGAGAGTGAACTTTTTATGGCAATCATATATTACGTTCATTATCAGAGACTGGATCCTTTGTGCTTTTGCGATTTAAAAAGAAATAAACCAGTTTAAGGAGAGTCATCCTGGCAGGCGTCATTTGTGTCTTGTCTTGAGTTATGGTTTCTTTTCATTGGAAAGGTTCAATAAATCATATTCAAGAAAACTCATTGCAAAACATGCAATCAACATTTGAATAGACAAAAAAGTGTAATAATAGGGCCGCGCATGGCAAAATACACAGCGGCACTTTTGTTTTGCTGACAGAGCTTGACATACACTTCAATCAGCATTTATTTGGTATTTGCAGAAATTGTAGCTGTGGCAACATCCCTTAAGGGGTCTTGGGCTTGTTGTCTAGAAGAGCCATAGATGCGGTATCAGAGCTGTGGAAATTGTGCAACAGCCCTGTTGCACATGCCTCCTCTTGTTCCGTGACTGGCTCTGCTGCAGCAGAAGTTAAATTGCTTCTGAAGCTTGCTTTAGCAGGTGCTTGGATTGCAGCATGCTCCTGACACCCCATCTACAGCATATCTGGCACTTTCCTTAGGTAAACCAAAATGGCTTTTGCAGTGGCTGTGTTGGATTTGCATTTGAAAATGAGCATCAAATGTAAATCTAGCAGCAAATGGAGAGGCCATGGTCAGCACAGGCTAAAGGAAGGGCAGAGACAGGTGATGTGGGAAACTCAAAGTGCCTTTCAAAGAAAAAATTAAAACAGCTAATATTTGTTCCCTCCCTGACTTGGGGGGTATTCTGGAGGAGGACTGGGGAGATACCAGGGAGAAAGGATGGCCATAGAGTTATAGATTGACTACGTGAAACATCTATGGGAGGCTCCGTTCCCCAGGTGAGACTCTTGCACAGAGCTCTGAGGAACAGAGGAAATCAGAAGAGAAAGTGCGGACTGCATTGAGAGATTAGGCAGCTCATGGAATTGTTCAATTATCACCTCAATCCTCCGATGGCACATCTAAACTGCATTCATTAATTTTTACCAAAGTGCTATTTTATTGTGATTGTAAAAACTTTTGTATAAGAAGATGCCATTAAATCAACTAATGACTCAAAGAGAGAACACTGAGCTGAGCTCTGGTCCTGACCCGCCCCTCTGCAGGTGTGTGGCCCTGGGCGAGTCTCTCATCTCTCAGGTCCCTGATTTTCTTGTGTGCAGGAGGTGGAGGTGTACCTAGTGACGGCTAAGGACCTTCCAGGCTCTGATAGGCTATTGCTCTGTGATTGTTACTGAAAACAGGAAAAAGAGGGTTTACACTCAGCTACAGCCAAGAGTTAGCTTTAGCTTTCCTATCTACATTTCCTATCTACATTCCCGGAGAAGGTTAGATGAGTAACCATGCTGGGTGCTGATAGTGATTAGTCAAAGATAGGAAAGGTATTTTCCACTTTTCAAAGGAAGTAGTTGTTAAAATTCTTGTAACCAAGGCAGAAACAATACACAATGGAGATCTTGTTTTTATCATTGTCAGAGGAGAGAGCAAGGATGACATGGACTCGTGTTTTGTCACCATCTTTTCGTTGCCAAGGGTCTTTGCCATGGAGTGGAGGGAGACTTGGTGCCATCTGTTCATCCATTCAGGATTCCATGACATTTCTTTCCATGGGTACCTTCGCTTAGGGCACCTGCTTTGAAGTCATTCTAAGCCAAAGCATTGATTCAGAGACGCAAAACCAGAGGGAGTGAGGCAGAAGTAAGGGGCTCTGGGGGAGTGGGGGCCGTGGGGAAAGAGGATTGGTGTAGACAGCGACTGTGTACTGGTCATGTCATAATTTGCTCACAAAATCGACTTTTCTGAAACAATTTTGACTCAGTGCTGTTAGGCCATGAACACTTTTAAGCTTACAAGATCCAGTCCTTAATAACACAGCCTTAGGTTGCTGAAGGTCCTATAAAGAAATATGCAATCCGTTTAGAAGCAGGTGCATGCCTCATTAATTTAATCCACTCCATTAGCACACACAGGTTGCAAATCTCTTTGTGTTTCTCTGTGTACTTCACAGTGGTAGAGTCAGAGACTGCTTGTCCACGCATCCCATGAGGGACTTGTGCCTTGGGCTAGTCATTTCACTTCTTATGGCAGGTAGAACTGCCTCCTATAGGGAGGATGAAATGAAGTGATGAATGGGAGTAGACTTTATTATTTTTTTTAGATATCGGGTCTTGCTCTGTCATCCAGGTTGGAGTGTAGTGGTGTGATCATACTTCACTGCAGCCTTGAACTCCCAGGCTCATAAGATTCTCCCATGAGTAGCTGGGACCACAGGTATGTCCCACTATGTCTGGCTAATTAAAAAAAAATTTTTTTTTAGAGATGGTGTCTCACCATGTTGCCCAGCTGGTCTCAAACTCCTGGTCTCAAGCAATCCTCCTGCCTCAGCCTCCCAAATAGAGGAGGGGATACTCTACATTGTAGACTGTAATATACACATGGCAGAAATATATTTTCAGACAGGCAAATTCTCAAAACTGTTTCCTTCCATGGCGCCACTGGGAGAGGTGCCCTGCCAAGCAAAGCAAGAAAACCAGGAGAGAAGAAGTCCTGGGAAGGAGGAAACAGGGACCGGCCTGAGAGAGAGGTGACAGGATACCCCAGGATGATGGTGAAGGAAGGGCCAGCATGGAGTGGCTAAGAGGACCCCCCTACCATGTTGCATCAGGCAGGCTGAGGGCCCCAGGAGGAGTGTCCAGGAGAAAATGGAACTCGTGCTTGAAGATTGTGAGATACGTTTTAGGATTCCCCGGGATGGTTTAGGTTTAGAGTGGTGATAGCTCACAGAAAGCAAAGCAATTGAAAAACAATGCAACCATTAACCTCAGGAACAATGAAAACTTAAGTATGACATGGAAGGCATTGTATGGCTCAGCTTTGGAAATTTTTGCATAAGTTAAGAATAAGACAAACCCTAAATTCTGATTTAACCAAAATTATAATGTGACTTCACTGGAAGGAAAGGGGAGGAAGTGGAACAGGCTGGAGTGGGAAAAGCTTTTCAGAACGCAAAATCAAAACAGATGACTAGAAAAAAAATCAAGAAATAGCAATTGGCTGGACGTGGTGGCTGATGGCTGCAATCTCAGCACTTTGGGAAGCTGAGGTAGGAGAATCTCGAGTCCAGGAGTTCCAGACTACCCTAGGCAACATAGTGAGACCCCTGCCTCTACAGAAACAAAATAAAACAATATATTATTATAACCATAAAGTTCAATAAGTACTAGAAAAGACTGCAAAAATAATTGCAATACTCTAAGTGGCTTTGATGAGTGGAATTCAGACATTGAAGGGTTGGGACAAGGACTGCTGTTTATTTTTCTGGGTTTCATGGTAATATCTAACTTTTGAAACAATGTGTATATATTACTTTAATAAAACATACTTTTTGATACCTGTTCAGTGTAAGGAGAGTGCGCTAGGGAAATGACTTGGTTTTGGTGAGTGTGAATATATAGAGATAGTGACGCAAGGTTCCAGTGCCTCGGAGAGTTCAGAAATTTAAGGGTCACTGATCTCCGCTTTGTTTTGAGATTCGTCTCTTGGAGGGGAACACAGGACATCAGTGCCATATTCAGTATACTTGCCTGGAATTTCACCTCTACCTTTCCTATTTATTTCACATAAAACCTGTCTTTACCTGTGAGCATAGGCCACAGAAAAGGATGTTGGATCTGAGAAACCGACACGTCTCTTCTATCTTCTGTCCCAACAATTTCATACCTGTATAATTGTGATTCAAGGAACTTTCTTCAACTTAAACTGTATCAGGCTGAGGCTGTGTTTGCTTTTGTTTGCAGACCTGGTACAATGTCTGGTACATAATAAGTGCTCAATATAATATATAGAATGAATAAATGCATTAAGGGAGCCCACAAAGCAAAGGACGTCCCTAAAGCTTCTTAAAAGCATCTCCCCTATTCTTCCCTCCACTCTCTCCTTCTTATTCTTTTCTATCTCAGAGCCAGAACAATCTTTGCCAAACCTAAATTGGATCAGGTTAGCTCTCTGCTCAAAATTTTCCCTTGGCGTTTCCCTTTGCGTTTATGAGAAGGACACATTTCTTGACATGCCCATTGACCAAACATGGTCTGCACCAGCCTCTCCAAGTTCCTCTCCTGCTTCTTTCCCCGTTTTCTCTGTGTCCTGTTCTCACAGCACATTCCAGGCCTGGGGTCTTTTTAATGGTCTTCTCTGTGCTTGACACCATCTTCTTTTCTTCCTCATTTAACTCCTACTCATCCTTCAGGTGAGCATCCCATCCTCAGGGGAATGGTCGTCCACCTTCCTCAGCCTTCCTTTCAGGTTTCCATAGCAACATCTCCCTCTGCTTCATCGTGTCCTAGTTGCAGTGTTATACTTATTTGTGTGGTAATTTGATTAATATCTGTCTCTTCCAGCAGGGACCATGCCTGAACAACCACCTCCGTCCCCTATCCTATTACTCAACATAAGGTAGTTGCTCAATAAGAAACAGACCAGTGAATGAAAGGGACAATGGACGTTCTTAGAGATGGGAACAACTGTCGGTAACAGTGGCGATGGTGGTTTGTGGGCTGATTATGTGTACAGAATATGCAGATGTTTTTAGAGTAAGCTGGTAAGCTGGCAGGCCACTGTTTTTCTTCTCTGAATCTCTGAGTCATTGCCCACTATCAGCAGCTGGGGGGTGGATAAAACACACATGCGTGCACACGCACATGCACACACACACACACATGCATGCACACACACATGCACACACATGCACACACACACACATGCACGCACACACACCCCTACACATTCCAAAGCTCTGTGCTCTGGCACCGTTGGTGGTGACTCAGCATCCCATCATTTCAAGCATTCTTGTCCACTTCAGTTTTCTGTGAACATTCATGAGTAGAAATTTGCCAGAGCCCCAGGTTGGTGGGAGTTTTCGGTGGGTGGAAAGGAAAGGGAGAGGTGGTCCGGAGTCCCAGTAAACACTTCTGAAACTTCTTACAGGTTCAAATATTTAAATGCCTATTTCAGGCTCTTGCGGTAATCAGCTGTAAGCTTACAAAGGTGGTCAGTCCTGAAAGTTTGCTGGACTATTCAATTTCTGACTGCTCCTTAAAAGCTGCAGGCTAGTTTTGAAATGTGGCTATTGTGGGCGAGATACTGACTCACACATTTAACATCACGAAAGCCATTCCATGTGAGCAGCTGTGAGAGCAACTGACTTCCTCCTAAGAAAGGACACAGCAATCAGTGAAAAATCGAGTGACTGAATGGGCTCGTCTACAAATATGGACCATTCCTCTGCCTTGCTACTGGGCAGAAAATCTCCACCAGATTTAGAGTAAAATGATTTCCTGTGGCATTGCTTTTAGTACCATTTGCAGTCAAGATGTGTGCTTTGATGTTAACTAGCTTGATGTGATTAATATAGAAACTAAGCAATTAATCTGTATTGAAAATATGTGATTATAGTTTTC